>NC_059294.1:27102811-27115311 GCF_017591435.1 Portunus trituberculatus
TATTGCTCTAAACGCTAAGGCCGGAAATATTGGTCTCCACTCCCTTGAAAACTTTATTTGGTAGTTTTACGTCAGCTCTGTTTCACATCACTCATTCTGAAAAATATTTTCCTGTTTTTTTTTTCTTCATTATAAGCAAAAACATGAAATATTATATACACGCAACACATTTCACACGCTCACGCTCTCCGGAAACACTAATCTCCCCAGTGGACAGGGAAATAGCTAATTATATACATTGTCTCCCTATCGCTCGGAAAAAAAGTTCTTTGTTGAGACGAAAAAAAAATGTTTGCTTAACTAGTCAAAAGAATTAAAGATCCTATAAGGCCTGCTTATAACATATCTTGCTCATGATTTTTAGATTAATGAGGCAGACTATAGTTTCTGCATTAAGGCACAGTTTTGTTTTAATTTGTCTGAGTCTCATTCATCAGACTCACTCTTCTCAGTGTTTTTCTATTTCATGCCCTCTATCACGTCTCAGTGATCTTAACTAAACAGTGGACCTGCAGGGAAGTGGAAATGAGACACAGGACAGACCAAAGTGGATGAACATGATTTTAGACACGCTACGTCAATGTTAGTAAAGTAGAATAACAGTTTTCCATCCTTTATACAGGTCGATCACTTCCCTGTCTCTCAGTGGCTGCACCTCTTTCTCTGATATATTGTGACATACTCAGTTTATTGCACTGTAAGTTAATCCTCAATCTAATCTTGCATTTTCTTTTTACGAGTGTAACACCAACGTTCTTATGGTAGGCAGATGAGAGTGAGGTTCCAATGACACGTAGTACAAACTATAAACTATCACCCTCCCTCTCTCTCTCTCTCTCTCTCTCTCTCTCTCTCTCTCTCTCTCTGGGAAATCTAACTGTGACTTTGAGAGCTTTTTGACTTGAATTAATGCATATTTATTGCATTATGTTCGCATACAAGATAAGAATAACATAAGACTTGGTATCCTCACACGTCTCTATTTACCAAGGATCACAATATAGGGATTAAGGTCATGCATTTCTTTTCCAGCTTCCCTGTAGAGATTACGCATCCTTTGAAGTCCAACGCATTTTTCAATACAAATTCTACTTTTCTGTTTCCTTCACTAAGCGGAACGGAACACATCTCCACCTCATTAAATGTACGCGGATTTATCTCACTTCCTTTCCCCGCCAGCCAAGTTAGCTTCACACTCACCCTTATCCTCTCTCTCTCGCGTTACCCTCTCTGCTCGCCTCTCGGAACTAAGAGAGATTAATGAAAAGATTTTAACCGTTGGATTATCTTCTCCTGACGCGTAGGATGAGGACAAAAAGAAAAGCGGCGACTGAAGGGAGATGACGACGAAGAGATGAACGAAGATAAGGAAATTATAAGTAAAACTGCTTAGAACAATACTAAAAGGTTGAACAAGATGAAGAGAAAGAATACCAAAATTACAAAAAAAGACTACAGACTAATAGACAATACTGAGTTTACTTCGAGAATATCTGGAGAATAATGTACCACTGTCAATAAAAGGCGTTTGAGCACAATAGAGAGTGCAAACATGTCATCAGCTCAACACAGGACCAAGGACCAGAACCAAGAGAAGGGAATGAGAGAGAAGTATTAACTAACATCTGCAGGACACTTTGAGACCAGTCATATTCACGGCCATTCTCTCTCTCTCTCTCTCTCTCTCTCTCTCTCTCTCTCTCTCTCTCTCTCGTCTTTCCTTCATCTTCTTCTTCTCTTCTTTGTAAGTATTTTTCTTCTAGTACTCTTCCTCTTCTTCCTCTATCTTCCTCTAGGAATTCTCCTCTTCCTCCTCTTCCTTTTATTCGCCCTCCTCCCCCTCCATCTCTTCTTCCTCCACTACTGTACCACCACCTCCTCATTATTATCATTATCGTCCTCCTCCTCCTCCTCCTCCTCCTCCTCCCCTACAGATGTTTCAAAACCCGACCTCCCCACCGGACACTACAAGGAATGACGTCATGGATTTCAGCGCGTGACGTCATGAGTTACGTAGAGGTCAGAGTTCAAGTTCTGTGTTCTAGATCTAAGCCGTGCTGATGACGCCACACAAGCTCCAGTTCGTGACATCAACAGCTCGTCTCCATCCCTGTGTGTTGTAAGATACCTTGCTCGCGGCGACAGGGAGTAAAAAAAAGCCTCAGACAGAGAGAGAAAGAGAGAGAGAGAGAGACTGACCTATGGATAGATTTAAGTACCGCTACTTGTATTACGACTTCTACTTTTACTACCACTACTACTATTTCTGCTACAAATGATGCCAATAACGTTACTGCTGTGTGTATGTCCACCGGTTTCTTGTAGCTCCTCTTGTATATATCTATGTTTTGTCCTCGCCTGTTTAAGATGACCGAGATGAGGCGGAGCAGTTATCCGAGGCACACACACACACCCTCATACACACACACACACACACACACACACACACACACACACACACACACACACACACACACACACACATACTCTCCAGAATAAAGGAATTTTCTTCGGCTGTAATGTAGCAGTCACCAACACACACAGGGTCTTGTCTCGCTCAGCCAGCCTCCAGACAGACCACCAGACTGCCGAGCCCGTTCTGAGAGTGCCAGTCCAAGCAACACTCCCGAGGGCAAGCACTGACTCAAGTTAAACAGGAAACATGACGAGGATATGCGATTGTTAGTGAACTCCAGCACAAAACACACGCACACCCACAAACACAGAGAGAGAGAGAGAGAGAGAGAGAGAGAGAGAGAGAGAGAGAGAGAGAGAGAGAGTGTGTGTGTGTGTGTGTGTGTGTGTGTGTGTGTGTGTGTGTGTGTGTGTGTGTGTGTGTGTGTGTGTTTACTTAATCAAGGCACAAGGACAATATTGTTTCTCTTTTCTCCACGTCTTTTCAGAGACAGCCAACCCTTCAGGAAGGAAACAGATCTCTCAACTCGACACAACCTTCCACACAACTATCCGCAACTGTTCCCCTCCTCTATACACTGAATATTCTCAGTCTGTCTTTTACTTATAATATAAACTGAAAATTACGCATTTCTTCGTTATCTAAAACGGCGTTTATAATGCTGTGTGTTCCGAGACGTCTCCGCCATTTTTTCTTTCACCAGCGCCTACTTTTAACTCTGTACAGAGGAATTATCCGCCCATGTATGGAGTGTTTTTCTATGAATATTTCTCTCTTAGATAGCATGGAATCACAGGCTTTTCGTCTTATCAGTCCCTTTCCTCTGACTGACAGTTTTCAGCTTCTATCTCATCGAAGGAATGTTGCATCTCTTGCTATCTTCTATCGCTAATTTCATGACAACTGCTCTTCTGATCTTGCTAACTGCATGCCTCCTCTCCCTTGGCCTCGTTGCACAAGACTTTCTTCTTCCTCTCAGCCCTATTCTGTCCACCGCCCTAATGCAAGAGTTAACCAGTACCCTCAGTCATTCATACCTATCTCTGGTAAACTCTGGAATTCCCTACCTGCTTCTGTATTTCCAACTTACTATGACATGATTTCATTTAAGAGGTTGGTTTCAAGACATTTATCCCTTTCTTTTGACTAACTCTCAAAGACCTGCACACACACACACACACACACACACACACACACACACACACACACACACACACACACACACACACACACACACACACACACACACACACACACACACACACACACACACACACACACACCACATACGTCACCTTAATAATATGCATATGTTTCTGTGACTCACCAATGACTGACGTAACAATAATAGAATTTTGATTATACTGTCACGGAGTCATTTTGTGGCACTGCTGATGTTCAGGTAAACCAGATTTTTTGTGTGCGCTTTCCTAACATGGGCAGGAGAGGGTGATAGCGGTGATAATAGGGACGGTGCTGTGGTGTGGCTGTGTGGTAGAGTGTGGCCGTCTGGTGGTGTGGTGGCTGTGTGGTAGAGTGTGGCCGTCTGGTGGTGTGGTGGCTGTGTAGTAGAGTGTGGCCGTCTGGTATTGTGGTGGTGTGGTGGTATGGTAGTGTGATGGCTGTGTGGTAGAGTGTGGTCATCTGATGGTGTGGTGGTGTGGTGGCTGTGTGGTAGTGTATGGCCATCTGGTGGTGTGGTGGTCAGTAGCTGTGTGGTGGTTTACTGGTATGGTGTGGTATTTCAAGCTCCACACGAATATTTCTTCTAACATAGGCCTGTACACAGATTCATTGGTCTTTCTCACGACCAAAGTGTAGGCAGAAGTATTGCAAAACACTGATGTTCGTACTACATGCAGATGAAGTTCACTCTCTTAACTTGCCCTTAGAGGTGTGTCTTCCCTCGACCTCACGCTTATAGAGAATATCGTTGGGGTCATATCAAGTCACGCTCTGTTCGAAGACGTCAGCACCTCCACCCGCGCTGTACTGAAGAGGCTACACGCGATAACTGCGAAGCGAGGAACCGGAAGGAGGGAAAAGAGATGACGATGACGACTATGACGTTAAGAAAATAAATTGTTCATTACGAAACGGAACACTGAAGCGCAATGTGGATGTCTAAATATCAAAGAGATCTTGTGCACCATTAAAGAGTATGTGAATAGAACTGGGGGCAGGGACAGGATGAATGCTATATGAAGACACCATTGGCGGCCCCTAAAGACTGATCAACTTACCCTTTCAGTACAATGACGCTCCTTCCTTATTCATTCTCCATACTATTTGGTGATTTTATAAAGCTCCAGAAACTTGTGCGAGGGATTAGAATAGTGGAAGACTGTGGCTATTAACCTTCTGACTTCCATAGACCCTTCCTAATGTCAATAAATTGGTCTAATCGCACAGAAATCTCAAGGTAGAAATGTGCCCCAGTATGGAAGGGATTAAGGTTCAATCTAAAGGAAAACGACATTTAACAATAATTAAGATCCATAGACTGCGAGGTCATATTCAAAGGATATGAACACTGCCTTCCACTCACTGTGAACTATTATACAAAGGATGACTGGTGTACTTTCCATCAGGGATTAATATTTTACATCCTATCGAAAAATGAAGCTACGTATAATAACTGAACTGATGAAAAAAAAAGTAAGTAAATAATATAAAAAGAAGTGAATTTATAACTCGAATGAAAGCAGTTAAAACATTCATAAGTGACGCGATGGAAGTATTACGTGGAGTCAGCAAGTAAGATCATGTTCACGTAAAAAAAAAAAAGAAAAAAAAGAAAAAGAAAAAGAATAATACATACATGTGCATTTTTATTCCCAGACTGTGCACTCTTTCCAACTCAGTGTCATCTGATATCGAAAATATTTTATATGGTGAAACACTCTCAACATGTCTGACTTAATTTATTGTTTCCTGAAATATAAAAACATCCAATCAGTGTATAACATTTTAATGAGAGACACAGAGACAGAGAGAGAGAGAGAGAGAGAGAGAGAGAGAGAGAGAGAGAGAGAGAGAGAGAGAGAGAGAGAGAGAGAGAGAGAGAGAGAGAGAGAGAGAGAGAGAGAGAGAGAATATCAAATCAACGGAGCGTCAGGCAAAATCCGTAAACATTATGATATCTCTGTGCCTTCCCAGGTAACTTGTTAGAGGACAGACAGACGCTCAGGTGTGCCAAGGTGAGGAGGTCAGCAAGAGAGGCGGTGTGATGGTAGAAAGGCAAAAAGCGTCTATATTTCACGTGATGGTTGCTTGATGCGATGCAGCCAAACACGGACACAGAGACAGGAAGGCAGCCAGACAAGCAGACAAACACAGGTTAAGATTTAAACGAGCAGGAAAGCTTCCAAAACGACAAGACAAAACACGCTTCGACAAATATACATATATACAAAGAGGCAGGCAAACAGACGGACGCACAGAGACAGCTAGATAAACACACGTACAGACAGGAGGGAAGGTAAGCACACAAACAGGCTGATGTAACCACAAACACAAACACAGAAAGAGACTCAGACTAGGCATGTAAATACCTACCAAGAGACAAACGAATAAACCGATAGACAAACTGATAAATAGAAAGAAAGGCAGACAGAGACACAGACAGACAGACAGACAGACACACACACACACACACACACACACACACACACACACACACACACACACACACACACACACACACACACACACACACAAACACACTAAAAAAAGGCCTTTCACAATTTTAGTTGTACATAAACTCACTTCACTCACTCCCTGACAAAATATATCACAAAATAACAAAAGCACACACACACACACACACACACACACACACACACACACACACACACACACACACACACACACACACACACACACTTGTAGAGCCTTTGGAGAGTACCTATGGGCACAAGTAGTTTTTGGCGTCCATGGCCACGCTGATGCGCCGCTACTTCAATGAGGAATTTTCATGGGAACAATGGGCGAGAGGAGGTATTTTGGGTGCCTTCTAATTGAAGACCCACCCGTTAGAGGACCGTTATCCAGAGAGTAAGCCCTTTCTACACTCGGACCGTGGTCAAGATTCGAACCCATGTGCTCATGGGACCAACGGCACTCAAAAGCACGCGTACACACACACACACACACACACACACACACACACACACACACACACACACACACACACAAATAGCTGCACAGACAAATATAGAAACTATCACCACCACCATCACCATCACCATCACCGCCACCACTACCTCCATCACCATCACCACCACCATCACCGCCACCACTACCTCCACCACCATCACCACCACCACCACCACCACCACCACTACCTCCATCACCATCACCACCACCAGTACCTCCACCACTACCTCCACCACCATCACCATCACCATCACCACCACCACTACCTCCACCACCATCATCCATCACCACTACCTCTATCACCACAATTACCACCATCACCACCTTCCAACACCAAAGATTACTACTGTATCTCAAATTCACGAACGTCTCTCTCTCTCTCTCTCTCTCTCTCTCTCTCTCTCTCTCTCTCTCTCTCTCTCTCTCTCTCTCTCTCTCTCACACACACACACACACACACACACACACACATCTGTTAAGCCAGTTGAAGGTAGTTTTAGGCATGTTTCCTCCCGTGACTTTGCTTATGCACCGCCGTTAGTAGATTTTGTCTCCCCGTACAGTTGTGGCAGCTGGTCAGTCATGGTGTTACTGGCGGCATGCGTGTGGTAGTGAGGCAGCTTCCATTCGTCGGGCTAATGTTGTTTGAATCGCGTAGGTATATTGGTAGTGTGTTTAACCCCTTCAGTACCAGGGCGACTTTATACAGCTTCAGAAACTTGTGTGGGGATGAAAATAGTGAAGACTGACCATTAATCTTCTGACCTCCATAGACTCTTCGTAATAATAATAAAAATCTTTTAATCATACACAAAACTCATGGTAAAAAATGGTCCCAGTGCTGAAGGGGTTACAGAGACGCGCTACCGTGGTTGGAAAGGCGTTATCTCTCTGTGTTTTGACTGTAGTGGCTGCTCGCGGGTGGATCCTTCTTAGACTACATGACAGAGTCGGCCCAAGCGTTGTTGAATGGTAGCGCGTAAGTTCATGTAGTCTGTTGTGTGGCCAGAAAGAATTTTGTATATACATAGTGCATATTTTTCCCTACGCCTTTCCTGTAAGAAGAGTATAAGGGCGCGCGCATACACACACCCACACATGCATGTGCACGCTCACACAGACACACACACACACACACACACACACACACACACACACACACACACACACACACACACACACACACACACACACACACACACACACACACACACACACAACATTCCACATATTTAATAAACTCACACGGACCACCACCACCACCACCACCACCACCAATCAACTACAAACTGCGGGAAGCAAATCATCCACAAATTAATTTTCTCTATTTATGAGCATCTCTTGGCTACATCTGTATTCAGTGAGTGAATGTGTGTGTGTGTGTGTGTGTGTGTGTGTGTGTGTGTGTGTGTGTGTGTGTGTGTAATTCACCTCGGTCGTCTGCTGGTCACCCAGCCAGTTTTCCCCATTACGGGGCGAGCTCAGAGCTCATAGACCGACCTTCGGGTAGGACTGAGACCACATCACACACAACCCCTCGAGTTACATCCCGTACCTATTTACTGCTAGGTGAACAGGGGCTACACAGGCTTGCCCATTTGCCTCGCCGCTTACCGGGGCTCGAACCCGGCCCTCTCGATTGTGAGTCGAGCGTGCTAACCACTACACTACGCGGTGTGTGTGTGTGTGTGTGTGTGTGTGTGTGTGTGTGTGTGTGTAATTCACCACGGTCACCTAATGGTCACCCAGCCAGTCTTCCCCATTACGGAGCGAGCTCAGAGCTCATAGACCGATCTTCGGGTAGGACTGAGACCATAACACACTCCACACACCGGGAAAGCGAGGCCACAACCCCTCGAGTTACATCCCGTACCTATTTACTGCTAGGTGAACAGGGGCTACACATTAAGAGGCTTGCCCATTTGCCTCGCCGCGCCGGGACTCGAACTCGGCCCTCTCGATTGTGAGTCGAGCGTGCTAACCACTACACTACGCGGTGTGGGTGTGTGTGTGTGTGTGTGTGTGTGTGTGTGTGTGTGTGTGTGTGTGTATGTACATTACTCTACCGCCACTGGAGAGGCAACACTTAATAAACAGATATAATTGGATTATGGTTGAAGTAAGCTACCTAGGGAGAGGCGTGAGAGAGAGAGAGAGAGAGAGAGAGAGAGAGAGAGAGAGAGAGAGAGAGAGGTGAGCCAAGAGTACACCAATGAGGAGAGAGGGGTGGAGAAATATAGGGAGAGGCAGGTTCCCGGCTGACGGAGGGGGAGAGAAATAAAGCTATATAATAACAAAAATTAAAATGATTACCTTAAGCACTTCACTTCGTATTTTTTGTTTACTTTTGATGATGTGGAGTTGTATTACTTTTGCGTTCAATATGTTTAGAAACACTTATTCTATTACTGCATCGTCAACCTCAATGTGTAATGATTGAACATAGTCTTTCTTTCCTTCATAATTATCCTCAGCAATACATACGCTCTGGTTTTCTATGTTTTTATTTAATTATCTTCGACAGTTTATTGTAAAATCATTTTTAAAGGAATAATATTTCATGTTTAGTCTTAGTGTGGGATAATAGAACACCGCCTTTTTATCACATAAGTCTTCAAAAAGACTTATACGTTCTGGGTTTTTCTATGTATCTATGGAGTCATCTGCACCATTCATTGTAGATCAACTAACAGATAGAGGAAAACTAGGACATATTAAGAGGAAGAACTAACGACAGCACGTGTCCATCATATGATATTTTTCACCTTCCAATTCATCAGCATGTCTCGTCACGGAATAAAAAAAAACATAACCCTTCACTCACATCATTCAGAGGCGAGTGTTTTATTTCTAGCAATCTGAAATATCTGTTAGCAACATTCGATTACTAAAATTACTGATTTTGCCTTTGAAATGGTGATGCCTTCTGAATAGTCACTCATACCAATATTTCACTCACAATATACATACGCACTATACCAGTGACACTTCACGGCACGAAGTTGGTCATCTTACACTGTGATAACCTTTTCCCATCAACAATCCGCGACACAAGTGGAGCGACCAGTATGGAGCATCAAGGGACTAAAGCGAAAATAAATAAATCTCAACATTTTACTCTTTCACAGTGCAGTGATTTTCATTTTTACAATACCGTATTAGAGTTTATGGAAATGTAAGCATTACAAAATGTATATATATATATATATATATATATATATATATATATATATATATATATATATATATATATATATATATATATATATATATATATATATATATATATATATATATATATATATATATATATATATATATATATATATATAGATAGATAGATAGATAGATAGATAGATAGATAGATAGATAGATAGATAGATAGATAGATAGATAGATAGATAGATATTTATTTATCTATTTATATATAAAAGGGAAACAAGACGTATGAGAAGAGAAGTCTTATTACCAAAGTTGCAGAGTGCAAAACACTTCTTGGTTGCCACCTTTTGGTAAGAAGGGATGAATAATTTTAGTGTTTCTTTTAAGAATAGTCTGATTTCCAAGCATCACCTAGACAGTTGTGTTGTGATGAGGTGTTAGACACGAAAGTGAAAGGAAATGAAAACGAAGGCTTTCGGAGCAGTAAAGATATGAAAAACTCTATTCATAAGTTTTTCGGAAAGAGGTAGAAAAAAACCAGGAGAGGATAAACTCGAGAAAAGAACAAGCAGAAAACTATTAGAGGTAAGTAACATTAGATCTTGGCGAAAGACATGCATGAAGAAAGAAATGAAGCAGCTAAAAGAGGCGAAAATCCGTCAGTGCAGGAGAGATTATACTAAGAGGGATAAAGAACTCGTAGAAACACACAAGGAACTACGAAGAATGACGGAGAAAATAATGAGTGAGAGCTGGAGAGAAATTTGAGGATGATTAATGAGACACGAGGACAGTGTAAAAACATTCAGAAACGCTCCAGAAAGATAAGCAGACATAGAAGAACAACAACAAAGGAAAGATGACGCCAAAATATAATAGAAGCAAGAGTAAAAGAGGAAAAGAGAAATCGAAACTCTCAGATAACAACAAAGGTAAATAAAGTCTGAAGTTGCAAAGTGTAAAGAAGTCAGGGTTTGAAAAGAATCTCGTGTCCCAAAGAATACCTTGAGTACAGAGAAATAAGAATAAGAAAGAACTTAAATGAGGGAATGAGGAAACACTTAAAAAGACACAGCCAACACGAGGAAGCCAACACACACACACACACACACACACACACACACACACACACACACACACACACACACACACACACACACACACACACACACACACACACACACACACACACACACACACACACACACACACACACACACACACACACACATATAACACAGAGAGAGAGAGAGAGAGAGAGAGAGAGAGAGAGAGAGAGAGAGAGAGAGAGAGAGAGAGAGAGAGAGAGAGAGAGAGAGAGAGAGAGAGAGAGAGAGAGAGAGAGAGAGAGAGAGAGAGAGAGAGAGAGAGAGAGAGAATAAAGATCAAAGACACATGAGCATTTTGAAGCGAGTAACAAGAAAATGAAGAGCAACAGAAGACAAAAACAAAAAGTAAAGACACGAGATAAGATATAAGTTGGTGGATTTACAAGGAAACTAAAAATATAAGTGTCATCACATCACATACCTCCCGTCAATGTACCAAGAACAAGTAATACGAATTGAAAGACTCAGAAACCAGAACAAAGATAAAGACACGTTTCCACATATTAAAAAGGTTTCAGAGCCAAAGGAATGAGTGGGGGAGATTTAGATGCAGAAGTAAAGGGAGTCTTGGGCAATAAACTGAGTGCATATCAAGGAATCGAGGATACTATGAATATGAGAATGGAACTTGCCGCTCACAAAGGACTTAAATGCTATAGGATATATGTAATACTTGAGAGGCAGAGAGGGAAGCAAAAGAGTTAAGACTTAAGACGGCGAGCTTGATTCACTTAACAAATAGACACCAATTGAAACTCGCACAATATAATTCCCTCTCCCCTTCCCCTGCCCCTTTCCGACTGAAAACAGCTGAGAAGGATTACTTCACTGCTATATGGAAGTGTGTAGAAGGATGTTACATATTTCCTTACTGGGTCAAGAAAACATCTGTACCTCGGTTTACGGCACAAGACATGACACGACGCGACACGGGGCGACGCACACACAAAAAGACAACAGAAGCGACAGCACCTTGTTTAATATATCAATAAACCTCTCCATTGTCGTACACTCCCTCCATGCCGTGTCAGATTCATTTCATCATCCTGGAAGTGTTTTCACTCCTGCCATCTCTGTGTGAGAGATGTGAGGAGATAGACAGACAGACAGACAGACAGACAGATTTTGACACTTGATTAAAAAAAGTAGATCGGATTAAAGGTCTGTTAAAAGTGTTATGTTTCTAGCATAAACTTTGTTAATTAAAAAACTGAATGTCAAATAATACAGACCAAACTTTAGCGCCACAAATGTCGTGTCACAATATGTTGATCTGAATATGAACACTGAGATGTAACAATGCCTCTCTTCCTTTCGTCTCTCCTGTGCTGAACAAAGGCAGTTTATTGGATCATTACACAAATAATAATAATTTCCATGGTGAAAATTTACATTGACTTTTAATATTAAAACTCAGACAACCACGTAACCTCACTCCACACACACACACACGCACGCACACTCACACACACACACACACACACACACACACACACACACACACACACACACACACACACACGCATCTGCGTGGCTGCTGCTGCTTTTGGCGTAGCAGTAATGGTATATGAATATTAGTTCCCTTTACCCTTATTACTTTCACCGACTGCCATCCCATGCCGCAGCCTCACTCGCTGATACAGTCCGGTGCAGGT
>NC_059294.1:27122811-27135311 GCF_017591435.1 Portunus trituberculatus
CACAGATCCCTGACTGTGCCTGCATGGCTATTGTGTATAATGTAACACGTTTACCCTATACTATCCTATCCTAGTAGAGGTGATGGTGGTGGTGGTGATGGTGGTGGTGATGGTAGTGATAGTTTTAGTAGTAGTAGAAGAGATGGTGGTAGTACGATATTTCAAGAGGGAGTACAGCCATTTCCCTAATTATTACTACCACCACCACTATCATGTGTACCTTATCTAATGCCAACTCTAAATTTATTCAGTCGCAGCGTAGCTTGTCACTTGCCCGATGAATCCGCTTGTTAACACTTCATTGGAAGTAAAAATGATAGTAAATAACTAATTATGCGGAGAGAGAGAGAGAGAGAGAGAGAGAGAGAGAGAGAGAGTAGCGTAATGAAGGACAGGTGGTGGCGACAGTGACGTGCGGTGCCCCTGTCGTGTGCCGTCACTCTGCACTGCCTCACGCTGCGCAGGATATGACAGGCCATTAGGATACTGAAGATTTTCAGTGTTGTCTGTGCCGAGTGTGTTAAGAAAAAAACAACTCCAGTGTAAGAAAAATAAATAAATTGATAAAACATTTATACTTGTAAAAGGACTGCTTTGCATACGAAAACCCACTCTCTCTCTCTCTCTCTCTCTCTCTCTCTCTCTCTCTCTCTCTCTCTCTCTCTCTCTCTCTATCTATCTATCTATCTATCTGTATAATTTGATAGATTTAGTTTCCGGCGCTACAATATCGCGGTTATATGACGCCGCTATGAAACTTTTAAAACAACAAATATTGTAGCCTCCTCTCTTTACAGAAACAATCATGCAGGTTACCTACAGGCATCGAGGACAAGACAGGTGTTGGTAGTCGCCACCACCAAAGTCAAGGTATACTACAGCACAAAGGGAGGAGCTGCGGCTGTCAACAAGGCAAGTTTTAAAGCTCTGTCAGGCCCTTGAAACGCGCTACCCCGGGTATTTGACTATTACTCTTCCTTATTTCCAAGGATAATTTTCAATTACTTGGAAGTGCAGTGTTTCATTGATATCATGTGGCCTGGATGAATGCCTCTGATGCAGATCAATGCAACTCTCGCAGATAAAAGGATGTAAGCCAGAGTGAGGCAGGAGCAAACAAGACTGTTGGCCTATTCCCTTATAACCAGCAGTAATTTTCTTTGTCCTGTACATGAGTAATCAATTAGCCAACAGCCATGTGCCTAAACTACAATTAGTGGTTGTCGTCACGTGAGAACCAAAAGAATAACGAAGGAATGTAGAGGCTTCTGCCATGACACCAGCTGCTGCCTCTCCTTCTGACAGGCTAAAGCCGCTAAACGGAACTATCACTATATAATATTTGTTGTCCTGACTTACCGGCTGTTGTCATCTGGAAGTGTTCCCGAGAAGATGATGATAATCTCTTGACGGAGGCGCTTACAGACTGTCAGTACAATTGCAAGACGTACAAATACACATTTCTCTCTTTTTCACCTCCAGCACTTACACAACCACAGGGCAACGCGGCGGCCACTCATCTTGTTCTTGATCTTGATGCTACAGGCGGCTCGGGATCACTCCGGAGCCAGGCCTGTGGATCGGCTTCTCCTGTAGAGGACAAAAAAAAAAAAAAAAAAAAAAGCAGAAAAAAGAGAGCAGTATTCTATTCGTTAATGATCCCTACACCTCGCTCGCCACATTCTCTCCAGATACTCCTTCACAGTCTCAATTATCTTTTCACTCGTCCCTTAACACAGTCCCAGCAGCAACACCATCCATTCCCTTCCTGTCTTCTCCACTCTTTCATCCCTATTATGCCCTAATTCACTCAAAATCACTTGCATCATCTCATGCCTGTCTCTCTCATACTTCTCACACTCCAGCATGACATGCTCCACCGTCTCGTCCTCCCCCATGTCACACATCTGGCACACTTTGCTGCGGGACTCAGACCACCTGTAGTTCCTTGCATTCACATCCATACACTGTGCCCTAGCTCGGAAGAGATCACCACCCAGGCTGCCATCATACCACCTTTCATACATCGGGGCTTCCTTTTCCTTGTACCATTCCAGAGTACTCTTTCGTTCCATCTCATTCTTCCATATATTCAGTCCCGCCCACTTCACCTCTCTGTCTGTCTCACTCTTCCATTTCCTTGCATCCCATTCAGTTCCTACTCTGTCTCCTCTTGTCACGATCCATTCACACTCATTTTGATTCCTCTTAGCCATTCTCATCCTCCATACAACTTGTAATCCACTCTTCTCTGTCATTTTCATGCACATCTTACTCCATTGACTCCCACTTTCATTCCATAATTACACCCTCACTATTCTTTCATCATCACTCAAGTGGGTGGCTGGGTGCTGGATCTTGACCTTGATCTTGGTAGTGCATTACCCCATCTCAGCTCTTATAGAAAAAAGAACACACACACACACACACACACACACACACACACACACACACACACACACACACACACACAGGTACGGGATGTAAATCGAGGAGTTGTGACCTTGTTGTCCCGGTGTGTGGTGTGTGCCTGGTCTCAGGCCTATCCGAAGATCGGAAACAATGAGCTCTGAGCTCGTTCCGTAGGGTAACGTCTGGCTGTCTCGTCAGAGACTGCAGCAGATCAAACAGTGAATTACACAAACACACACACACACACACACACACACACACACACATTATTAAAAAGTGCATCTGGCACATAAAAGTTTTTGGTAATACTACACAGCCACAACCTGCGCCTGCTGTGTCTTGTGTGTGTATGTCTGCTATGCTTTTACGTGTCTTCAGGATCACTTACATCCTTTAAGCTGTGCAGTAGTATTTCCTCTCATTATATTGAGAGGCTGGGAGGAATCTCAGCTAAAAAAACAATGTATAAGTTTGCGTCTAATCATCTTTGCGTAATTTGAGGTGATTTCGGTGAAAACAGTCACGACTCTTATTATTTACATAATCATTTAACAGAAAGACCTCTTGAGAGATATGAAAACTCATCAAAAACTCATAAATTTATTTCTAATACGTCTGTGATGTATTTACAATGATATATGTAACTACATTTCGGAAAGCACAGCTACATTCTCAAGGAAACTGTATGTATGTAGGGTATGAATTATATATTGATAGAATATGGAGAGTTTGTCCTCACTATGACATATAAATCAACGTCAACATCAAAGACTTTCTGTTTGATTTCATACAAACAGTGAGATTATTCAAGTATAAAAAAAGAGACAATGGAGGGAAAACAGAGCCCTGTGACACTCAGCTACTGCATCACCAGGAGACTCAGTTTATGACCTATTACAAAGTTCTCTGATCCATCTCAAAAAGTTGTCCATTATACTCAGATTACTTGGTTTGTTTAGTAAAATATTGAGGCATAACGTGTCGAAAGTCTTGGAAGGGTAAAAAAAAAAAAAAAATGAGCAACATTGCAAACCTGATCTAGTGCATAGGAAATATTAATATGTTAACACTCTCATTACATAACAAGTTTTTATTGGTGGTGTGATCATAAATAGCTTTGAACGAAAGTGTGTGGTATTATGGATGGGAGTCGGTGAGTCTTTCTTGATGTCTTCGATGTTGTGGGTGAGGGCGAGTAGATGTGATGGTCTGGGTGTACTTAATGCATGTCTGTATATGTATATGTATGTGAAGTAATGGCTGTGTGATGGGCGTGGGTTTGAAAGGTATACATATGAATTGTCTCTTTAGCAATAGCTGATAACCTTCAAACATGTTGGAACTGGCTGTCATAATAATTCTGAGCAGGACACAATATTTTTTTATTCTTATTTGTGGCTAAATATGTTACATACGATCGAAACATTAGTAAGTGAAACGCATCATCGATAATGTGTATGTTTATTGAGAGACATGTAGCGAGGCAGCGAAAAAAAGTAACATGATAGTTTCAATGTGGATATAATGCATGGTGGTGGCGCCGAGTGTGGTGCAGCAACATGGCGGCGAGGCGAGGCGCACTGGTGAGGCAGAACCATTAGTCAGTCGGTACATGCTCCTGCATCGTGCTTATAAGTAAAGTCTGTCTTTGATTTTATCCTTTATTGCATGTATTATATTGCTTTCGTAATACACAGCCGAGTATCATCATATTTCAAACAATGCGGGAGCAATAACAATAACAATCCTAAACTATCTAAAAAAAAATATGATGTAACTCTGTTGTATAATTTTATATCAACTCTTACTGCTACATAAAATATTATTCTTTGTCTTTCTGTCACTGTCTGTCTGTCTGTTGCCTTGTCTGGCTGTCTCCTTTCCTGTGTGTTTGTCTCACACAACCACGACTGAACAAGACTGTCACAATAGCAAACACTCCTAGACATTGCTATCGTGGAATTGAGTTATAATCTACAAAAAAAATTGTATGATGTGTCAGTGAATGTCACAACGCCGCGCCAATTATTTACATCGACGCAATACCGAGGTGGAAGTGTATGCGTTGTGTGTGCAGACGCCAGCGTGCAAGGAATAACAGGACTTTTCCAGTGAACAGGAGTCCTGACGGCTCCCAACCATTCCAGTGAAGCACGCGGACCCTTCTTCATTATAGAGATGCAGCATCAGAAGAGCCGGAGCCGTGAGTTACACATGACATGTTATTGAAGGTGATATTTGTCAGGCAGTGAGCGGAAGAGTTTCGACGCCATGTTAGAGGTGTCATTGTGCTCCTATAGTGACTCTCGAGGCTTTCTGTCGCTGAATTATGCTTGGTTTCACTTTACCTTAATTGTTTAATGCCAGTGTTAATTGTAAGGGACAAATTGCTTGTAGTACATACACTAGAGACGAGTGTTAAGCTTTATAGGTAATGATAAATAGGTAACCCCACGCTCACAACCAGGTGTTGGGGCACTCTGGCTGTTTCCAGATAGCAATTTGTTGGAGCACACAAATGCACTGGTATTTGGTGGCACCTTCCATTTTAGCATGAGGCAGTCTGGTCCTCACTATAGCTAATAACCTAATATTACAAAACATCATGTTTCATTTTGAGATTTTGACTTTAAAACAGTCTTTGATACTCGCACGGTTCCGAGACACTGGTGTCGCTGCTTCATTTGCGACCACACTGAGACACCAGAGGAAGATTTGATCACCGACGATCCTTCACTATTGCAGGTCGTTTTCTGAAGTCTGTAGCGGTGTTCTTCCAACGAACCTTTAATGGTGCCAATCGAACATAACGCTAAGTGGCTGAAATTAACCAATGAATTATATTGGTGTACCAGGTCTACTATGCTGGTATGCAATGAGTGTTCAAAATGGAAACTTCACATCAATATGGAGTCGGTGAAGCCGAGCCGAGGGGTGTAATCTTTACCTTCTATATCTAACTTCCCTACGAGGCTCCGGGACAAACATTCAAGAAAACTTCTTGCCCCTTCATTTCCTTAACTTCAAGATTACTTAATCAGGACTTTTGTCATGACTATAAGACTGTTTCATAGTTTTAGTTGCGCATCCGCCAGCGCAAACAGTAAGGATGTAACCAGTGAAGAGTTATTTAGAATGACCTACACACATCTATTTAATTATTTAACTAAGTAATGACTGGTGCGAGCCTAAACACACACACACACACACACACACACACACACACACACACACATATTGATTAGTGACGTCCTTGCCTGTCACTAGGCAGACGAGGTTTGCGCCCAACTCGAGTCATGAAAACATTCAGTAACCAATGAAAAGGACGGGCAAATATATCAGAATTTGAAATTAGAATATGCTTATGCGATCATATTTTTCTTTTTTTAAATTCAATTCACGTATGAACAGTATATATGACAAATTCACTTTATAACAAACCTTTCTCTCATTGATTGGTACTTAGCAGAATAATTACTCATGAAAGATCCAGTATCTGCGGAGTATTTTAGTGGAATATGGTTTTCCTCCCTTTGAGTACTGCACTGATGACGAGTAGGTATCGCTCTCTAACGTGGTGGGTCACTCCGATCACTTGCCTGTGTGAGCGTCTCTGCATTATGACAGACCACGCCACACGTAGCTCTACAGCAACGGTTGGGATGAAATACCTTTGCTTGAGATCGCTTTGATATAAAAATGTGTTCGGAAAATGCAATTAGGATCAGTAACTGCATATTGTATGAGTCATATTTCATTGGTGGTTCAAAGAAAGGATAACATATTTGTTATTTCATACATACAACCTCATGAATCGCTGGGAGACAGTCCACTGTGCACCACCCATGGGAGAGAGAAGACACTTGAATTTTTCTGAGACATACCGGTAGTTAGAGGATAATGAGACACTTCCTTACCGTGGATGTTAATTACGAATTCTTGCTTGAATATATTACCTTTCTTATTTTCCTCACGTCGGAAGAACTTCATGGAAGCAGAAACTATTTGTATTGAACACAGGAAGGCAGATGTGTGCAGCTTGCCTCCACCACTACCACCAACACCACCACCACCACCACCATCACCATTACCCCAGCGTCAGAATACGTTCATTTTATGGTTGTGGTCTTGCATACCTGTACATGTATATTCAAGATGCAACAGATGCAGGAGCAATGGAGCCGCGCAAGTGCCACAAGGAATCATACATGTTCCCAATTAGAATTCATAAGTGAAAGAAACGTGTGATGCTTCCCAAGATAATTTGACAACAATTACTAATGAATATATGAACGTGTGGTGGAGTTTTTATGTTGATGATTATTCTCTACGAAAGAAATACCTTCGCTTTGGCTACTTAATATTATGTACTGTAAACTACGTACGCAAAATTTGAATGATACACAAACAAACTCATCTCTGTTCAATCCACTCTGTTCGGTAACTCATTCTTTCTCGTCTCTTTTACGATTCTACCTTTATCAAACATTAACAAATTCAACTCCTGTTCTGAACACTGACCCTGAGAATGTTGGTGATGTCCCAGGTGCCAATGATGTGCACCACACGGTAATGGCGCTGGAGCTCAGACCTGCCACGTCCAAGGGCCCAGAAACCAGGAAAATGCTCGGAGACTATTTAGTATCGACAGGGTTTTCCTTTCTTTTCTTTTGTGTGTGTGTGTGTGTGTGTGTGTGTGTGTGTGTGTGTGTGTGTGTGTGTGTGTGTGTAAGTCACATGTCATAGCCACAGAAAATATAGCGCAGATCCAACACGTCATGCGAGTCACGAAAAAGACGCCTGAGGGAAATGTCACGAAGCGCTTTATTATTTACCACAGTGCATTGTCATTGATCATAATTCTCTTATCCTCATCACCATCCCCATCACCATCATCGCTATCACCACCACCGTCATCACCATCATCATCATCATCACCACCACCACCACTTTCGTCACCACATCTATCGTAGCAGCGTTCGTTCCCTTTCCAAACATTCCACGCACAACAGGAGAGTCAAAACACTCAGCCTCATGGACCATTTCACGTGGCCTTTCCCTCTTCACCAAGTTTCCCGCATGTGAGGAATAATGCTGAAATAATACGAGCATGTTTCTACCTGTTTTGTGTGTAATGAAAAAAACACACTCTCTCTCTCTCTCTCTCTCTCTCTCTCTCTCTCTCTCTCTCTCTCTCTCTCTCTCTCTCTCTCTCTCTCTCTCTCTCTCTCTCTCTCTCTCTCTCTCTCTCTCTCTCTCTCTCTCTCTCTCTCTCTCTCTCTCTCTCTCTCTCTCTCTCTCTCTCTCTCTCTCTCTCTCTCTCTCTCTCTCTCTCTCTCTCTCTCTGTATATATATATATATATATATATATATATATATATATATATATATATATATATATATATATATATATATATGCAAATAAGTTCGTCTTGTTTAATATCAAGGAAAGCAGGGAAGCCAGTGGAAAATCCAGTACTTGTCAGTAACATTTATTCCGCGACGTTTCGTATCTTAATTGTCATGCAATATTTTATAGCAAATTTTATTAATGACACCTTTTATTGTTTACTAAATATGTGTACTCCTTGTAGCTTGAAAATGCCCATTGAAGAGGGCGAAACGTCGCGGAATAAATGTTACTGACAAGTACTGGATTTTCCACTGGCTTCCTGCTTTCTATATATATATATATATATATATATATATATATATATATATATATATATATATATATATATATATATATATATATATATATATATATATATATATATATATATATATATATATATATATATATATATATATATATATATATATATATATATATATATATATATATATATATATATATATATATATATATATATATATATATATATATATATATATATATATATATATATATATATATATATATATATATATATATATATATATATATATATATATATATATATATATATATATATATATATATATATATATATATATATATATATATATATATATATATATATATATATATATATATATATATATATATATATATATATATATATATATATATATATATATATATATATATATATATATATATATATATATATATATATATATATATATATATATATATATATATATATATATATATATATATATATATATATATATATATATATATATATATATATATATATATATATATATATATATATATATATATATATATATATATATATATATATATATATATATATATATATATATATATATATATATATATATATATATATATATATATATATATATATATATATATATATATATATATATATATATATATATATATATATATATATATATATATATATATATATATATATATATATATATATATATATATATATATATATATATATATATATATATATATATATATATATATATATATATATATATATATATATATATATATATATATATATATATATATATATATATATATATATATATATATATATATATATATATATATATATATATATATATATATATATATATATATATATATATATATATATATATATATATATATATATATATATATATATATATATATATATATATATATATATATATATATATATATATATATATATATATATATATATATATATATATATATATATATATATATATATATATATATATATATATATATATATATATATGTGTGTGTGTATATATATATATTTACCAATTTATCAATGTCAATAATTCCTCTGGTGAACACGATTCTCTCCCTGAACCCCCTGGTCGTGTTGCATCACAGGGATCAATCTCAGCAATGCTGTCTGTACCTGCGAACTTTTCTCTCTGCTCCCAGCGTCTCTCTCTCGGCCTCCCTCTTCAAACTCGATCTTTTCTGAGCTTCCCGTCAGGTAGTCAGTCTTATGCTCAGTTCATTGTGCTGTCTTCACTTTCCCTGTCCTGTCTCTCTCTCTCTCTCTCTCTCTCTCTCTCTCTCTCTCTCTCTCTCTCTCTCTCTCTCTCTCTCTCTTTATCAACTCTCAATAATTCCTCTGGTGAACACGATCTCTCTCCTCTGAACTCCCTGGTCTCTGTCTCTCATCACAGGGATCAATCTCAGCTCTGCTGTCTGTCTCTCTCTCTCTCTCTCTCTCTCTCTCTCTCTCTCTCTCTCTCTCTCTCTCTCTCTCTCTCTCTCTCTCTCTCTCTCTCTCTCTCTCTCTCTCTCTCTCTCTCTCTCTCTCTCTCTCTCTCTCTTACCTGTGCCATTGTATCACAGTCATGGTTTCTCTTGGTTATTTTATTTTAGGTCATACATATGCTTATCTCATAATAACCTTTTACTCAATAGTTCCCTAATTTTGACTAACGCTTTTTTTTTCTAGAGAACCAGCACCCAAGGAGGCTTTTTTTAATATTTTTGCCCTTGGCTGGCCCGCTCTCCTACATAACAAAAAGAGAAGTAAAGTGGTGTATTAACTGCATTCACTATCATGGTTTGTTTATCGTTGCTTATACTTGTCGTGTTCATTGGCCTCGAGAGATTCAGATGTGAGTGTCAGTGACTTTGTTTTTGTGTATTTTTATTGAAGATTACTAATGTTCGTGTTAATTTTCTGATCTGGAAGATTTTCCTTGTGCAACGTTAGTGAACAGTTCTCGTAACTCTGCTGCTTCTAAGATTATTATGAGGATGTATGCTTGCAATGCATTTACGTTGTTTTTTCTACAACTTCTATTAATGCTTTTTTTTTTCTTTTAGTTTTTTTCCAGTGTTGCCACTTTATGTTATATATATATATATATATATATATATATATATATATATATATATATATATATATATATATATATATATATATATATATATATATATATATATATACATCTTGTTAATACTTAATTTCTTTAGTAAGCATTGTCATGAGATTGATGTGTGTTTAATCTATATATCTATGACCGGAAAACATTGTTGAAGGCTGGCAATTAATCTGTCTCTTTTCTGTTGAAAGAAAAAATCTGAAGATACCTTAAACGCTAACTGTAAAAAGCTTTGCCAGTGTTGTGCCTCCTTACCTCGCTCCCCACCTTCATACATTATGCATATGTAATATGATCAGCACACTGCGGCTTCGGAGAAACTTGAGGTCTAACGATTATATAAGGTAGCTGATTTCCCGCTCTTGAAGAGAACTGAAAAAAGCCCTTATTTTCCAGAGACCAAGAGTTTTCTCTCATAACGTACAGAAGTTTAATACGAGGCAACATTATATTTTCTTCGTTTACTGAAAAGCTTTGTGGTGTTCAGAGAATCAGGAAGCAAGGCAAAGAATCGTTCAGAGTCATACGAGCATCGGTTCATTTTCTACTGGCGAAAAGTGCATGATTGATTATGTTACACAAATCAATTTGCTCTTTCAGAAAATTCCGATGGAAAAAATACAACCTTTTAAAGGAATCATCGTTACTGAACGCTACTCACAATGAAAAAAAGTTATACGTAGGTTCGTATCCCAGCCGTGTTCAGACCATTTGGGCGTATTCTCTCCCATGCTCTGGCTTCTTTTTATAGGAAATGGGTAAATACAGGGTGTGAGCTGAGGATTTGTGGCCTTGAAACTCAGTACGTAGACACATTTTAATTCACAAGGCGAGCTTGACGATTCAATACCCTACTCTTGTCATTGGAGTAAGAGGCTTCATTTCCCACTAGAGCCATAGAAGGGAGTGATAAAACATGGATTTTCTTGATTAGCAGTTTTCTCGTGAGCAGACTGTTCATGTGTTGAGGGAATGGTAAGAAGTGGGCTCTCTCGTGTGTGTTTTGAGTTCCACCTTATGCGTAAATATTTCTTGCCGTAATTAGTTTTAGCCATTTCATTACTAGGTGTTTCCTGCTTGTCAGATCCTATGTAGAAGTGTCAGATCCTATCCTATTGTGTTGCGTCAAGGTGCAAGTGACTTCTCCCGCTGTAGCCATTAAGAAAACAAAGGTACTAATATGCTGGGACCGGCAGAGCTGCGTCTTTCAAACTCTTTGTCGAGAAACATTTCCCTCCGGGTGCCACTTATTGATCTGAATTTAAGCGACAAGGTTTCTTTATCTACATTTTTTATCTATCCCTTTATACCGTTATTTCTCTCTCTCTCTCTCTCTCTCTCTCTCTCTCTCTCTCTCTCTCTCTCTCTCTGTTGGTGTTGGTCCTGTTGGTCTCACTGTCACCAGCAAGCATCTTTGGTGATTCTCTCTCTCTCTCTCTCTCTCTCTCTCTCTCTCTCTCTCTCTCTCTCTCTCTCTCTAGCTCAGTGGTTAGAGCGCTGGCTTCACAAGCCAGATGACCGGGGTTCGATTCCCCGGCCGGGTGGAGATATTTGGGTGTGTCTCCTTTCACGTGTAGCCCCTGTTCTCACTGTAGCAGTGAGTAGGTACGGGATGTAAATCGAGGAGTTGTGACCTTGTTGTCCCGGTGTGTGGTGTGTGCCTGGTCTGATCAGACCTATCCCAAGATCGGAAATAATGAGCTCTGAGCTCGTTCCGTAGGGTAACGTCTGGCTGTCTCGTCAGAGACTGCAGCAGATCAAACAGTGAATTACACACACACACACGCACACACACACACACACACACACACACACACACACACACACACACACACACACACACACAGAGGCTTATTATTGAACTGAATCTCTCTCTCTCTCTCTCTCTCTCTCTCTCTCTCTCTCTCTCTCTCTCTCTCTCTCTCTCTCTCTCTCTCTCTCTCTCTCTCTCTCTGTGGTGGTGTTGGTCCTGTTGGTGTCACTGTCGCCAGCAAGACAGTATAGCAACAAAAGCATCCTTTGTTGATAGAATAAAACCTTAAGTGTGGGAGAAACAACGAGAGTGTCTGCTTCGCTGAAGGAGCTTCGTACCCAAATCCAGACAAAGACAGGAGGAGTGGAGTGGTACGACGTGTGGATGTGAGGAAACACTGAGAAAACAGAGTGGCAGGGCTGCAGCTTACAAGCCCATCAGTTGTCCATTGGAAGCTGCAGTATCTCATCCGTCTGT
>NC_059294.1:27140311-27147811 GCF_017591435.1 Portunus trituberculatus
CACACACACACATAATATCTCTCTCTCTCTCTCTCTCTCTCTCTCTCTCTCTCTCTCTCTCTCTCTCTCTCTAAGTTTGTGAGTCACGTTGTCAAGTTTGTGCCTTTGCAAAACGTATTTAATTTAGTTTTCAAGCAATGCATTTTTTTATTTCATATTTATATACATTTCATTCTAATTAATGGTAAAATGTTCCAAACTACATAGATGCTTAATGAAAAGACTCGTCATCAAGTTTTTATAGTTTTCCTTTATCTATGTTTTTATGCTGCTATTTTTTGTTCTGTCTCGCTTCCTCTCTTTATTTTATATTTCATGTAGTTGTTTAGTAGTGCAAACAAATGTTTTCTTTTTATCTTTTTTTGTAAATTGTTGTCCATAACGATTCAGGAATCAAGCCACGTGGAAATATTATGTCGCGTCCAGCCAAGTTCCCTCTGTCTAGACATCGTCTTTATACGTAGACTTGACACCCACCCACCACCTCACCTCACACACACACACACACACACACACACACACACACACACACACACACACACACACACACACACACACACACACACACACGCTGTAATTATAACTATCGCTCATGAACACCGTCTCTCATTCAACGAAAGTTTCCTTAAAAGTATGCCAACGAAGAAGACACTGCTTATGAAAGGTATCTGAGTGATGCACCATTATTTTATATGTATTAGGCCCTTGCTACTAAAACTGAAGGTCTAAAGCTTTAATGACAGCTAAATCAGACACTAGTGGATGTGATGACGTAACGCCTGAAATAAAGTATTCTTCAACTTTTATATCTCCTCCTCTTACTCATATAATAAATCTCGCACTAGAAACCGGCATCTTTCTATCACAACTTAAAATAGGAAAGGTCATTCCTTTATATAAGTCTGGCGATAGATGTGCAGTGAATAATGACAGACCGATCTTCATACTTCCAGCTCCCAGCAATTTTTTTTTTTTTATTATAGATGATAGACTTGAATATAACAATCTTTTGGCAGAATACCAACACCGCTTCAAATCTCAGCTTTCCACATAGACCACAATATTATAGACATGGTTCATAAAGGTTCAGAGGAAAAATCGTGTTTTATTTTTTATGCGTTTATTGATTTATTCCAAGCTTTTCATTCGTGAAACCATGAAATTCTGCTGCAGAAATTACAAAATTTAGGGATTAGAGGTTTAATATTGAAATTGTTCACTAGCTATCTAAGTTGCAGAAAACAGGCTGTATATTACAATCAAATATATTCTCCATTAAAGACTATAATTAAAATTGTGCCACAGGGCTCTGTTCTAGTTCCCATTATTCTTCTAATTTTACTTTAATGATGTGATTAATATTAACACGAAACAATATTTTGTGATACACGTTTATGATGCTGCACTAATTATGAAGGATAAAAACATTGAATCTTTGCACAGAAACATAATGATTGAATTAAATAGTATATGTTTCTGGATTAATTCAAATAAATTAAAACTCAATTTATCAAAAAACTCATTATAGTTATTCTCTTTCAAAATAGATCTATGAAAATTTTAATAAAACCTATAGTAATCAATGGTGAAATTACTGGTAAAGTTAATCACACAAAATTTTTCGGTTATATTGAAAAATTACGTCAACCAAACTTGTCTAAAACTTTCAAAACTTGCTGGAATCTTGCATAGAATGAGTAGCAGTCTAACAAGTGAAGCACACGTCAGCACATGTGTACTATACCTTGCGTTATCCTCATCTTGTACTCTGTGTTTCCGTTTGGGCTTGTACATGGTCATCCTTCTTAAACACATTACCAATAATGTTAAACTAAATTTTGCTGGGTATATTTTTCTTTTGATAATTTGAATCAACTCAAGGAAATATTCTTTGAAAATAATCTAGTGAAGTTGTTTTTTTTAGTTAAAATTATTTCACACTTATTTATATTCAAAACTCAAGGACGATACTTGTTCAAATGAACTGGAAACCCTACAAACACTGGAAGTAATAATATTAACTTAGTTTCTCTAGCATTTAGGACGACATTATTCATAAAAAGTGTCTTATGTTTTGGCCCTAAGCTGTTCAATAGTTTGTCTTCAGAAAAAAAAGTTCTTCTCATTACAATGTATGTGTGTATTTGTGTGTGTATGTGTGTGTGTGTGTGTGTGTGTGTGTGTGTGTGTGTGTGTGTGTGTGTGTGTGTGTGTGTGTGTGTGTGTGTGTGTGTGTGTGTGTGTGTGTGTGTGTGTGTGTGTTTGTGTGTGTGTGTGTAATTCACTGTTTGTTTGATCTGCTGCAGTCTCTGACGAGACAGCCAGACGTTACCCTACGGAACGAGCTCAGAGCTCATTATTTCCGATCTTGGGATAGGTCTGAGACCAGGCACACACCACACACCGGGACAACAAGGTCACAACTCCTCGATTTACATCCCGTACCTACTCACTGCTAGGTGAACAGCGGCTACACGTGAAAGGAGACACACCCAAATATCTCCACCCGGCCGGGGAATCGAACCCCGGTCTTCTGGCTTGTGAAGCCAGCGCTCTAACCACTGAGCTACCGGGCCGTGTGTGTGTGTGTGTGTGTGTGTGTGTATAATTCACCACGGTCGTCTGCTGGTCAACAAGCTAGCCTTCTCCATTATGGAGCGAGCTCAGAGCTCATAGACCGATCTTCGGATAGAACAGATATCACAACACACCACACGGCGAGGCAAATGAGCAAGCCTCTTAATGTGTGGCCCCTGTTCACCTAGCAGTAAATATCGTACGGGATGTAACTCGAGGGGTTGTGGCCTCGCTTTTCCCGGTGTGTGGAGTGTGTTGTGGTCTCAGTCCTACCCGAAGATCGGTGTATGAGCTCTGAACTGGCTCCGTAATGGGGAAGACTGGCTGGGTGACCAGCTGGTAACCGAGGTGAATTACACACACACACACACACACACACACACACACACACACACACACACACACACACACACACACACACACATACACACACACTCCTACACACCCTTTCTCTCTCTTTCCCTCCCACACAATTAAGTGTATTCAAAAAGCAGTTAGAGGATTTTCTCTTTCCAGTTCAATAATTACGTCAATGTTACAGAAGCAAAATACATCAGTGTGTGTATGAGTATGTATGTATATTTATATCCATGTATACATGTATATGTGTGCATATGTCTGTGTGCATGTGTACGTAAGTAATATACTATATGTGCATATATTCCTAATTCCCCTTATGATCATATACGTAGTAAGTGTATGTAAGCATATGCACGTAATGTTTCAAAGATTTCTAGATTGTGGGCTACTAGTGCACGCATTTGATTATAATCTATCACATATGTCTAAGTAATTGTAAAGTGCCTGTTGAATTGTCAGGCAATTTAACAGCAATATGTCGTTTTTTATGCAAGAGGGGAAGCTGGCCAAAGGCAACAAAAAAATTTAAGGAGAGGAGTTGATGAGACGAAACGCTTTTGATTCCACCCGATCTAATAAAGCTGTATAAATGAAACCCCCCAAACATGCGAAGATTATTTCATACAAGGACGGATAAGGCCCTTGTACAGAGTTAGCAGTTGGAGGGGGTGAGAAAAACTGGCGGAGACGTCTCAAAACGCCTAAATTCATAGAAGCTGTTTTAGCAAGAGATGAGATGTGAAGTTTCCAGTTTAGCTTATAAGTAAAGGACAGACCGAGGATATTCAGTGTAGAAGATGGGGGACAGCTGAGTGTCACTGAAGAAGAGTCTGCTAAGGAGCCATCTATGACTCAGCAGACTAGGCATCATAGTGACTTATTTGTATTATGAATATTTAGAACAACATTTTTGGCAATAAGAAAAATCTCTCTCTCTCTCTCTCTCTCTCTCTCTCTCTCTCTCTCTCTCTCTCTCTCTCTCTCTCTCTCTCTCTCTCTCTCTCTCTCTCTCTCTCTCTCTCTCTCTCTCTCTCTCTCTCTCTCTCTCTCTCTCTCTCTCTCTCTCTCTCTCTCTCTCTCTCTCTCTCTCTCTCTCTCTCTCTCTCTCTCTCTCTCTCTCTCTCTCTCTCTCTCTCTCTCTCTCTCTCTCTCTCTCTCTCTCTCTCTCTCTCTCTCTCTCTCTCTCTCTTTTTTTTTTCTTATTTAAACAGGTGGTTATATATATATTACATGGGACAGTTAAATGTGCCTATGCTAAAGCTCATCCTTGCCGTAGGTGAGCTATCTTAAAGCTACTGCCCTTACACTTACATTATAAACAAATTGTAATGTAGTAATAACTAAACTTAATTTTAACAGATATTATTAGTTGATACTTAAAAATACTATGTACATCCTAGGCGAAGCATTATGTACAAAATTGACATTAAGGAGGGTGTAGACGCAGCCACCTATGGGCTGCTACCTTAATTTGCTGTGTGGACAGGCCCCTCACATCCACATCTGTAGTGAGCTCGTTCCACCACACCACCGCTGCTGATGTAAAGGCACGCTGGTGAGTAGAGCTATGGGACCTCAGGACTTCCAGGAGGAGGTCATTGGCCGACACCGTCCTCGTGCCAACCTCGTGTCTCCTCCAGGTTGCCCCTAAGTCCGTCAGGTGGGGTACGCGCTGCACTTGTGCCTTGTGGAGCACTGTCAAGGCGGCAACTCTCCTGCGGTGCTCGAGGCTGTCCCTCAGGTCGTGCCGCTGCTGTTCCTCCTGCTGCCGCTGCTCTTGCTGTTGCTGTTGCTCTTGTTGAGGCTGTCGGTGTTGCTGCCTCCTCCGCCAGTGTGGTTGGTGTTGTTGATGATGTGTAGCGCCGCTAATCAAGCGCTCTGCCCGGCGCTGTACTTTATCTAGTAGGCTGAGGTGGCAGCGGGCACTTGACATCCAGGTAAGAGGGGCGTATTCCATTATAGGCCTTACCTGGGCCTTGTAGAGTGTGAGGAGGCCGTCAGCATGGAGGAGGTGTTTCATCCGGCGCAGTAGGTTCACCTTAGAGGAGGCGTTCCGCGCCACTTTCTCCAGGTGACGGTCGAACTGCAGCCTGGAATCCACCTCCACCCCAAGGATTTCAATGGTGTCCTGCAGAGGGATGGTGTCTGGCCCGAGACGCAACTTTCCACGCAGTTGGTCTGCTTCTCCCTGTGAGCGGGTGATCACCATGGCCTGGGTTTTCTCAGGGGCAAACTTGACTTGCCACCTTTCTCCCCAAGCCAGGATGTCCTGTAGCTGCCTATTGACTGCCTGCACCACATTCTGGGCTTCTCCCCTCTCGTAAGCCCAGGAGAGGGTGCAGTCATCTGCATAAGCAGCCGCTTCGGGAGAACTCTGCAGTAGATCGTTGAAATATATGTTCCATAGTATTGGGCCGAGTACTGAACCTTGGGGTACAGAAGCCTCCACTGGAAAGGAGGACGAGGTGCTGCCGTTCACCACTACGCGGAGGCTCCGTCCCGTGAGGTAGCTGGTGAACAGTTGTAGCAGGTCCCCGGTGATGCCCAGCTGCTGGAGTTTAGTAGTCAGCGCATGATGCCACACAGAGTCAAAAGCACCGGCAATGTCTAAGGCGATCACCAGGGAGGGGCGTCCGGCATCAAGGGCATCATGCCAGGATTTGGAGAGCAAGAGGAGGAGATCAGAGGTTGAACGGCCTTTTCTAAATCCAAATTGCTTCGGAGATAGAAGGTGATTCTCCTCAAGGTATTTGTTGATCTGCTCACCAATTATCCTCTCAAAGATCTTGCTCACCACTGAGAGGAGGGAGATGGGTCGGTAATTTCCTGGCTCTGCTCTTGAGCCTCTCTCTCTCTCTCTCTCTCTCTCTCTCTCTCTCTCTCTCTCTCTCTCTCTCTCTCTCTCTCTCTCTCTCTCTCTCTCTCTCTCTCTCTCTCTCTCTCTCTCTCTCTCTCTCTCTCTCTCTCTCTCTCTCTCTCTCTTCTATTTCTCTCTATTTCTCTTAAAAATCTAATATCTCTCTCTCTAAATGGAGCACTATTCTTTCACTTCACTAGCACTCTCTCTCTCTCTCTCTCTCTCTCTCTCTCTCTCTCTCTCTCTCTCTCTCTCTCTCTCTCTCTCTCTCTCTCTCTCTCTCTCTCTCTCTCTCTCTCTCTCTCTCTCTCTCTCTCTCTCTCTCTCTCTCTCTCTCTCTCTCTCTCTCTCTCTCTCTCTCTCTCTCTCTCTCTCTCTCTCTCTCTCTCTCTCTCTCTCTCTCTCTCTCTCTCTCTCTCTCTCTCTCTCTCTCTCTCTCTCTCTCTCTCTCTCTCTCTCTCTCTCTCTCTCTCTCTCTCTCTCTCTCGAGTACATTTTTATATTAGTGGCCTAAGATGTTTGTATCGTAAAGAGAGAGAGAGAGAGAGAGAGAGAGAGTCGGTTAAACATCGCTTTCCCCTCCATATACTAATACATATACATATATTAGTTAACGAGACAAAATTACCAAGAAAGCAACCCTGCGATAATCCGTCTAATAATAGAGACCACAAGTGGGGAGAAGTTAATTAGCTTAGCTCCCATTTTTCCCCTTGCCCACTGATCAGGTAATTACGACTCCACACTCATTAAGGTTTTCAGCCAGTCTGTATGAATTGGGGAAGAAAATCTACATGGAAAAACAACAATTTTATCTCCAAAACGTGCTAGAAATTCCGTCCGTGTAGGAGATGCCTCGCTCTCACACCAGCTTTTCATTGGAACAGGAGGAGGAGGAGGAGAAATACATACGAAAAAAAAGGAAAAAGAAATAGGACGAAAAATTGCAATGGAGTACAAGAGAGACAAATAACAAGAGGGCTTGAGGTCCTTACTAGGTGGAAAAGACAGAAGACCAAAGTAAACGGCTAAGGAGAGGAGGAGGAAGAGGAGGAGAAGGAGGAGGAGGAGGAGGAGGAGGAGGAGAAGGATACATAGGAAAAACGAATGACAAGAGGCTTTGCGACCTATGACATCATTCGCTCACTGTACTACAACTATAATAAACTTTAAAGAAGCAGGCAAGGATAAAACAGATGAAGCTTCTCCCCTCCCACCACTCCATCCAGCGTTACCCGGCAGAAAATAAAACGAAAAACAAATAATAATCCAGTTTGCCGAGAGGAACAATCGGGGAAATTTATACAGGTAACGAACGGGTTTTAGCAAGAGGCGAGATGTGAAGTTTCCAGTTTAGATTATAAGTAAAGGACAGACCGACGATATTCAGTGTGGAAGAGGAGGTCAGTTGCCTGTCATTGAAGAAGAGGGGATTGTTGTCTGGAAAGTTGTGTCGACGAGTTGATAAATGGAATAAATGAGTTTTCTCTGCCCCAGTCAGATATCTTAGAGAGAGATCAGAAGGCAGGCGTTCTGTGGCGTCCCTGCGTGGTCTGTTGACTTCCTGAAGGGTTGGTCGCCTTTGAAAAGACGTAGAAAAATGTAAGACGGTATTATCAGCGTAGGAGTGGATAGGACAAGAAGTTTGGTTTAGAAGATCATTAATGAGGAACACCATTAATAGATTTAGGAAAAGAACAGTGACC
>NC_059294.1:27152811-27197811 GCF_017591435.1 Portunus trituberculatus
TGTTGTTGTTGTTGTTGTGTGTGTGTGTGTGTGTGTGTGTGTGTGTGTGTGTGTGTGTGTGTGTGTGTGTGTGTGTGTGTGTGTGTGTGTGTGTGTGTGTGTGTGCTTGCGTCCAGCTTAGCACGATCTTTATGAGTTATACTGTATACGTTGCTAGGCCCATCCACCGGCACAACACCATTCAGGTACGGGTTAGGCCCTTTGGAATGTCTATCTTCACAATTTGCTCCTAAATCTTTATAGGTCTACATTCTGCATTACCTTCCCACCTCACTCATCTTCAAACACTGAGTCTGCAAGCGTATCGTTGGTGTCTCCCTCTGTCGGCTCAATGATGCTGAACTCCAAGCAGAAGACAGGCGTGCAAATGCTATTCGAGACTTGGTGAGCTGCTAAGAAAGTTATTCTACTCAAATCAGTCAGGGTTTTCCAGTTATACCTATTAATATCATCCTCCGTCCATAAGACTATTATCCTCGAATTTTTGACAAACCCTTTAGATTACAATTAGTAGTGACTGGCACCAGCAGCGGGCGTTTTGTTTGTAGTCTTGTTGTTGTTCTTGGTCTGAATCTCGTTCTAGGGAGGCGGTGGCGCAGTTGATAAGGTGCTGAGGTGGTGAGCGTGGGATCGGGCAGACGTCCACGCGTTGGTTCAAATCCAACCACATACCACTTTGAAGCTTTGCCATTTGTCGAGCGGTTTAAAGTTACCTACATGTCAGATGAATGCCTTACATCAGTGACTGGTCTTTGAGACAGGAATACTTGTTGGACTTTCTGTCCTGCAGTTCTAAATCCCAATGTGAAAGTAGGCAAGAAAAGAAGTGAAAATGTCATGTGTCGATCTTGTGTGAACATTAGATCAGTGAGTAGTATTGACACGTTCCATCTCATGAGGATATCAGGGCAGCTGTCGATGGTGGAAGAGAGATTGCGTGTCACTTGCTGTCTCATTAATTGTGTCAAATCTAGAACACTGATTTGTTTAAATGTGTGTGTGTGTGTGTGTGTGTGTGTGTGTGTGTGTGTGTGTGTGTGTGAATTGAATTTTGAATTGAATTTTGAATTGAATTTATTTATATGCTCAGACTTTACAATTAATAAAAGTAAGACTTTGCCAAACATATATAGATTTTTGCCACATGTGTGTGTGTGTGTGTGTGTGTGTGTGTGTGTGTGTGTGTGTGTGTGTGTGTGTGTGTGTGTGTGTGTGTGTGTGTGTGTGTGTGTGTGTGTGTGTGTGTGTGTGTGTGTGTGAGCGTTCTACTGCAGTGGTTCTGTGTTCCGCGGAATCCCAAGGTTCCTTGAGGACTTTTCTGGGATTCGTGGCAAAAATCTATATATGTTTGACAAAGTCTTACTTTTATTAATTAATACGAGCAGGAATGGAGAGAGAGAGAGAGAGAGAGAGAGAGAGAGAGAGATACTGAGTAACTACGTGAATTCCACGTCCATTTAGTGCCTGTCATTACATGTGGGGAATTGTAGCTCTATTGGCTGAAGGGCTTTCAGGGTGTCCCGCCGAATACCAGATGTGTGAAAGTGTTCCACAAGTTTGAAAAGTTTGAGAACCACTGCTCTGCTGCACTAGCGGTTTTCAGCTTGTGAATCGCTGGGATCATGCAGTGGTGTAGCAAACAGGTCTAGTAAAGAGGATATGAAAGGGTGGCAGACCACGGAGAGAACCTGTCAAATGGAACGATTCATACGTTTATATGTTACACTTTACAGTTCCACAGTGCACACATTTAACTTTTCCTTATGAGGCTGCGGTTCATATTTTCCATTCATGTGTTGAAGCAATGAAGCATACGAGATATTTTCAATATATATATATATATATATATATATATATATATATATATATATATATATATATATATATATATATATATATATATATATATATATATATATATATATATATATATATATATATATATATATATATATATATATATATATATATATATATATATATATATATATATATATATATATATATATATATATATATATATATATATATATATATATATATATATATATATATATATATATATATATATATATATATATATATATATATATATATATATATATATATATATATATATATATATATATATATATATATATATATATATATATATATATATATATATATATATATATATATATATATATATATATATATATATATATATATATAGCCTTTGTACGGAGGGACGAATTTAACATTTAAAGATTTTGATGTTTTGATGTTGAGTTGAGATATGAAGTGTACGTTGTATCCAAAGGGTTGTAAGAGGCCAAAATGTAACTGTAGTAGGAAGCTTTTGTGTACTCTGTACTCTGTGACAGTGTAGCGATTACCTATCAAAGATCACCTCCTGAGGCTGAATTGCAGCTTATTGGCTTCACTGCTTGAAAACGTGGACTCTGAGTAACAGCATGGTGGATAATGGACGGGTATTGGCAAGCTTCCCAGAAGTCCATTTTCCTCATAACGTTAAATCGGAGGGTACCCTCAAAGGAAACCCCACGGGACACGTAGACAAGAATATTGATTCTGCCATAGCAGTTGCTCTTTACATGACATGGCAGACACCAGAAGATATCGCACACACAATTACACACACACATAAAGAGGTCGGTGGGTAACTGCTCCTGTGTGTCCACGCCATGCTCTCAACTTCGCAAATGTCGGTAATTTGGAAAAGTAGCGGCTGAAATGGATGAGGTGCTGGTTCTAACCTCAAGGCCAGGAAGTTCCGGGAAAGAAATAACTCTTGCATACACTTACTACATATCTCCTCAGTAGTTTGAGTTAACACTTCTCACAAGATTACTTTGAGATCATTCGTTTCTGCAGCAAATTTTTCTGTGAGAGCAAGGAGGGACAAGAGGGGAATGAGTGGGGAACAAAGGGCTTAAAGGATCACGCTGACTGACAGACTGAAATATTGACATCGATAGGCTGGCAGAATAAAGGAGACACACACACACACACACACACACACACACACACACACACACACACACACACACACACACACACACACACACACACACACACACACACACACACACACACACACACACACACACACACACACACACACACACACACACACACACACACACACACACACACACACACACACACACACACACACACACACACACACACACACACACACACACACACACACAAATGAGCGAAACTAACAGACTGTGAAATCAAAGACATACAGATGAAGGAATTGAGTGAATGGCAAACAAAATGACAGGCAGAAAAAGTAAAGAACATAGTGACACACACACACACACACACACACACACACACACACACACACACACACACACACACACACACACACACACACACACACACACACACACACACACACACACACACACACACACACACACACACACACACACACACACACACACACACACACACACACAAGGGAGAGAGGGGATCTGATACAAGTTTATAAATTGATCAACGGAATGGATCAAGTGGATAATGAGAAACTGATCCTGAGAGAAGAATATGACATTCGAAGCACAAGATCACATAGTAAAAAGCTGAGAAAGGGAAGATGTCTGAGAGATGTTAAAGAATATAGTTGTGTTGAGACATGGAACAGTTTGAGTGAAGAAGTGGTGTCAGCAATTAGTGTGCATAGTTTTAAAGAAAATTGGATAAGTATAGATATGGAGACGGCCACACGAGCGTAAAGCCTAGGCCCTGTAAAACTACAACTAGGTAAATACAACTAGGTAAATACACACACACACACACACACACACACACACACACACACACACACACACACACACACACACACACACACACACACACACACACACACACACACACACACACACACACACACACACACACACACACACACACACACACACGAACGACACACAGAGGCTGGCAAATAGTGAGAGACACAGAAAGACAGACGACGATTTAGAAATAAAAGATCACATCATTATCACGTTGTAAAAAAATCATATGCATAAATAATTAATCAAAGACGACAAATACAAAATGAAAGAAAACTAACGAGAGACAAATAATTATATATAATTCATCATTAAATGAGATAGTCAGATGAAAAGAGACACGCATACAAACACTCATACGAGACAGGCGGATAGACAGAGAGCTTCACGTAACTACAAATATGGAAGAACCACTCCAGACGACCCTGAGACTAAACGACAAACCCCATCACTAAGGAGAGCCCCAAGCAGACAGCGGACACTGATAAACCAGAGCTGAGAGACCGTTCAAAGGTTAGATAGTGAATCTCTCTCTCTTCCCGGTGAACATGAGTCTCGGAGGAAAGGAGGACTGTTGCGTAAATCCCTCCTGATTAATTGCCTTGTGTTGCTGTTTGTATGATGAGAGCTGATCCCCAGTGATCGTAAGTGAACATTGGCTGCAACTTGTTTTATCAAATTTTCTCGTGTGTGTGTGTGTGTGTGTGTGTGTGTGTGTGTGTGTGTGTAAAGGTGGGTGTTGAACCTCGCTTTTTCTATGTGTGCTAACTATTTTCGTTTCCTTTCATTGTTGTATAAGTAAAATTGCCTTAATCTGTGTACTCGTATATTTAGTTCCCTCTCCTTTTCTCTCTCCTTCACTTCCTTTACCTCCTCCATCTACCTCCTCCTCCTCCTCCTCATTGCAGTTGGTGAGTTGGAGAGTGGTGCTGCTTCCAAGACGAAGTTGTGCAACGGATTAGCTGAGACGGACAAGGGTCGGTCAAGGGAGATTATTGGATAAGCAAATGACAGCACGAGAGAAGAGAAGAGTTCAGGGCTCAGGGCTCAGGGCTCAGGATTCAGCAGGGCTCTAGATTTACTCGTACATAATGAAGAGGCGATCCGTCCTTCCGTGTTCCCGTTATTCCACATCAACCTACGTATGTTTTACAGGGAGCTCAAATAACATCAGTACGAATGGTAAATAAATATTGGGTCGGAGAGTTTGTTATTCGAGTGTCAGTGTTCTATTTCGTGAGCAGCCCCACACATTCAAGTAAAAACGTGCCGTGTTTCTCATGAAGGCTGGAAACAAAATATGGTCAGTCTTTAATTTTTCCTTTTCGTTTTGTATTGATAAATGCGAACACGAGGAAAACACCACACACTCGTAGCAAAAAGAGTTGTTGATAGTGTGCTTTTCAGTTTTGCTTTATTCCATTCACCTCTTTTTTACAGCACCACCACCACCACCACCACCACCACCACCACCACCACCACCACCACCACCACTACTACTACTGCCAATACCACAATTTCAGTCATATCATCACTACTACTACAACTACCAATACCATAGAATAACAACAACGACAACAACAACAACCACAACAACAACAAAAATAACAACTACAACAACTACTACCACTACTACTACTACTACTACTACTACTACTACTACTACTACTACTACTACTACTACTACTACTACTACTACTACTACTGCTGCTGCCACCACCACACTGCTACTACTACTGCTACTGCTGCCACTACTGCTACTACTGCTACTGCTACTGCTGCTGCTGCTACTGCTACTGCTGCTGCTACTACTGCTGCTACTGCTACTGCTACTACTACTACTACTACTACTACTAGTGCAATAACAACAACAACAACAACAACTAATGCTACAACAACAGCAACAACAACAACAACAACAACAACTACTGCTACTACTCCTACTACTACTACTACTACTATTACTACTACTACAACTACTACAGGGTCAGGAGCAGCAACAAGCGAGTTGAAATGATTAGTGTTCCTTTGGTTACAGAAAAAGAAAAGACAAATTAGGTGGACCAATTATCTTTCCAATTAACTTGATGAATTACACCACAGTACAACCTAATGACAACCTCCCTCTCTCTCTCTCTCTCTCTCTCTCTCTCTCTCTCTCTCTCTCTCTCTCTCTCTCTCTCTCTCTCTCTCTCTCTCTCTCTCTCTCTCTCTCTCTCTCTCTCTCTCTCTCTCTCTCTCTCTCTCTCTCTCTCTCTCTCTCTCTCTCTCTCTCTCTCTCTCTCTCTCTCTCTCTCTCTCTCTCTCTCTCTCTCTCTTTCCTTACTTTCTTTCTGTCCATTCCTTCAAGTATAATTCAAATCTTTCTTCCCTTTCTGTTTTTCCTTTCCTTTCCTTTCCTTTTCTTTTTCTTCCTCTGAGCACATTTTTTCTTCCGTCTTCTGTTCCCTCATATGCTTCCTATTTCTTATTGCTTCGCTTCCTATCTTTCCCATTCACTCCGTGCCCCCTTCTCCCTCATTCCCTCTCAGTCTCTCATTCCATGCCTAATTACTTGCTCTCAAATTAAGCAAACAAACCTGGTTCATTGGTCTCAGGCGGCCTCTTTTGGTCCCAGGTGAGAGAGAGAGAGAGAGAGAGAGAGAGAGGTTGGAGGGAGCTAGGCACAGATGAAAATGAAGGAAAGGAAATGAAATGTAAGCCCTCAAAAAGATAAATGTTTAATCGAACGTACAAACGCAAGGGAGTAAAGTGAAATTAATCGTGCAGAGGGGGACGTGAAAAATCATCACTTGGTTTTCTTTTTTGTTTCACCATGTTGTGTAGGTTACCGCACGAGATACATACGCCACACACACACACACACACACACACACACACACACACACACACACACACACACACACACACACACACACACACACACACACACACACACACACACACACACACATATACACATACATTTTCAGAGAGAGAGAGAAGCCAAAGTAAAAAGCCTCGTTTCTGGATGGAAAAACATGATACACTGCTGCAACTTATCCACACAACATAAAGTTCACACGAATTTTATATTGGTTAACCTTCGCGGAAAAGTCCCAGCAGGTTGTCGAACTTCACGCCTGTTACCCCTTTTTGTGAGTCAACGGTTAACACTTTCGCTTGAATCTGCACATGATTTCACCACGTAAATCCAGTGAATATCGTTCCTCCTATTATCTTTGCTGTAGCCACCGCACGTTTGGGTTTGTTGTTCCAATCTCAAGAATCCTAAAACTCTCAAGGTTTCATTAACACCTTCAGTACTAAGACGTGTTTCCATATTCATTCTGGCTACTATTTGGGCAATTTTATGCAGCTTCAGAACCATATGTTGCGATTAGAGTAGTAAAGACACCGGCCATTAATCTTCTGACCTCAATAAACCCTTCCTAATGCAAATGAAATCGTCTAATCATATCCAAAAAATAATGGTACAAATGCATCTCAGTACTGAAGGAGTTAACTTACATTTTATTTCAATATTGCAAAGGATGAAAAACAGCTTAAGAAGACAGCTCAATAAGGGAAGCTGCAAGAAGCTGTCAGGTCTATATGTACGGATTTCCACTTATCATTCTCATTCATGAATTTGTAAAATGATAAGAAAATCGGCTTTAGAATGTCCTTAATGACTCGGCACTAAGAAAAATACCATGCCGATTTGTTCTCTCTCGTACATTTAAACAACTCTTTTTAACTCTGTGGGTTTTTCAGTCTTTCCTTTTTTGTTTTTTGTTTTTACCAGGTTTCCCTCTTATCGATTTATTCATATATTTATCTTTATGTAAGAGGGAAAAATGGTAAGAAAAAAAAAAAAAGATTGAAAAAGGCCCATAGAGTTTATTTAAATGTACGAGTTGTCTTGAAACCTCCTTCTTAAATAAATTGAGTCAAAGGAGGGAGAAAATACGGAAGCAGACATCGAGTTCAAAGGTTTACTAGAGAAAGAGGATGTACCGTTTTTCTTCCCTTGCCTTACAGTCACACTTTTGAGAAATGTTCCTCCCATCCCTGTCCTGGCACTGCAGCAGCGCATTTGGAGAAGACGGCACAGTTTCAGGGAAGTGTTTACGTCTCACAGAATCATTTCACCGAATCTTCTCCCTCTTGCTTGTGGACGCCTATCAGCTCAGCAGCCTCCCGCTCCCAGACAGTCGATAGCGAAAGTAAATCTCAATAAGGATGCAGTAAACAGGAAACGGAATGATCTTGTTTTTCATTTTCTTTATTTATACCATGTGATCTTTTCACGGGAATTTATGGGCTAAAGGGGATACTTTTTGGGGTATCTCCTATCTTAAAGCCCCCCCGCTAGGAAACCCTTGGCCCGAGTGAGGAAGCCCAACCTACACTCGGACAGTGGACAGGATTCGAACCCGTGCGCTTGAAGACCCCTCGGACCCCAAAGCACGCATAGATCCAATGTACCACGCCGTCAGAACAAGACTGTTGATTTCATCACCACGTGTCACAGTGAAGCAAGGTTGGCAGCATCGTCGCAAACACAATCCACAGACCATTTCACGCTTATGGCTTTGCGGAATTTGTGGTTTGGTCAAGTCAGGGCGGAAGGGATTCACTGTGCTGAGCTCGCCATTCACACGTCAGAGCAAAGTCATTAAGAATCGAGGGACGTTATGGTTGTAATGTAGAGAAAAACACTGTCTTGGTGTGATCTGTGTGTGTGTGTGTGTGTGTGTGTGTGTGTGTGTGTGTGTGTGTGTGTGTGTGTGTGTGTGTGTGTGTGTGTGTGTGTGTGTGTGTGTGTGTGTGTGTGTGTGTGTGTGTGTGTGTCTGTGTGTGTGAGTGAGAGAGAGAGAGAGAGAGAGAGAGTGTGTGTGTGTGTGTGTGTGTGTGTCTTGGTGCATGACAGGTCACATACACTACCGCTTTTATATTGACAAATACAATTATGCTCCACCTCTTTCTCCTCCTCCCCTCCTCCTCCTCCTCATACATGTCATTCCTCTCTCCTCTGCCTGATGCGGACATGAGTCATCGTCAGGATTTGTACACATGGAGTCGGACGCACACTCAGACAGACACCAGTGCCTACCTATGAATAATTATGCAAAGCAAGCACAGTGCAAACAGGCGTGTTTATCCGGAGAATCATGTCTGTGTCTACCTGGCTGCCTTCCTGCCGCCTGCTTGCCGCACCCTGCCGATAGAGACAAGGATGAGCTGCCGTGTATTGGCCAACACTAGGATTGAACAGATGATTTGTTCGTTTTGCCTCTATTTGCCTGAAACAGCGCGAGTTTGGCTATCCATTAGGCGAGATTGTGCCGAGCTGTGGTTCTGACAGCGGGTCGAAAGGCGCTACTGCAGGAATACACTGTTGTTTTGATGCTTTGTGCGCACGTGCATGTGTATCTTCTTCTTTTCCTCTTCCTCCTCCTCCTTCTCCTTCTCCTCCTCTTCCTCCTCCTCCTTCCAATCATCATCACCACCATCACTATCATCTCTATCACCGTCATCACCATCTATATCATCACCATTACCGTATATGGATTTATTTCACAGTAACTGGCTTGGCTCCTTCACGGGTTCTACAAATGTTGGAGCCATGTAATATGCAATGCTAGGGTAGGTGTTTCTAGTGATACTTCTGAGTATATAGTCACAAGTGGTCACCTTACGTTTCTTATCTATTCTGTGGCAGGCAAACACTGTAGTAGTTCGCTGCAACCGCGGCTCGCATTGTCTCATCTAGCTTGGAATTCGTGCCCGGCTCCACTACTGCCAGTAAACTGACTGAGCACTGCGCTCTCACCACCACCACATATATATATATATATATATATATATATATATATATATATATATATATATATATATATATATATATATATATATATATATATATATATATATATATATATATATATATATATATATATATATATATATATATATATATATATATATATATATATATATATATATATATATATATATATATATATATATATATATATATATATATATATATATATATATATATATATATATACAGAAAGGCAGACAGGCAGAAAGGCAGGAAGACAGAAAGGCAGGCAGACAGGCAGAAAGACAGAAAGGCAGAAAGGCAGGCAGAAAGACAGGAAGACAGAAAGGCAGGCAGACAGGCAGACAGACAGAAAGGCAGGCAGACAGAAAGGCAGGCAGACAGGCAGAAAGGCAGGCAGACAGAAAGGCAGGCAGACAGGCAGGGAGACAGAAAGGCAGGCAGACAGAAAGGCAGGCAGACAGGCAGACAGACAGAAAGGCAGGCAGACAGAAAGGCAGACAGGCAGAAAGGCAGGAAGACAGAAAGGCAGGCAAACAGGCAGGGAGACAGAAAGGCAGGCAGACAGAAAGGCAGGCAGACAGGCAGACAGACAGAAAGGCAGGCAGACAGAAAGGCAGACAGGCAGAAAGGCAGGAAGTCAGAAAGGCAGGCAGACAGGCAGGGAGACAGAAAGGCAGGCAGACAGAAAGGCAGGCAGACAGACAGAAAGGCAAGCAGACAGGCAGACAGACAGAAAGGCAGGAAGGCAGAAAGGCAGGTGATGGCAACTTACTGATTCGTCCACCACAGACATTGGCACCCTCTACACTCATCCTCGAGTATTGGCACTCTCTGCACATGTCCTGCAGACACTGGCACCTGTGCACATGTCCTGCAGACACTGGCACCTGTGCACATGTCCTGCAGACACTGGCACCTGTGCACATGTCCTGCAGACACTGGCACCTGTGCACATGTCCTGCAGACACTGGCACCTGTGCACATGTCCTGCAGACACTGGCACCTGTGCACATGTCCTGCAGACACTGGCACCTGTGCACATGGCCTGCAGACACTGGCACCTGTGCACATGTCCTCCAGACACTGGCACCTGTGCACATGTCCTCCAGACACTGGCACCTGTGCACATGTCCTCCAGACACTGGCACCTGTGCACTCTCTGAAAATGTGATAATTGAAATTTTTCGTCAGATTTATTCTGCCATGTGTTTTAGAGAAATAAAGGAAAAAAAAAACAATTGTAATTTGAAGGGAAACACTTTTATCGTTTGTTTTTGTTTTTTTCCTCGGACAGTTTGAAGTTGATTGCATAAAAGAAAGAATTAGGAACACGATTGAAAATCTGTTCACACTTTTATATTTTCCAAAGCACCTTTTGCATCGGAATTTTGGGAGGTAAGGGGAAAAACATGTATTGTCATCATGTCATCATTTGTTTGTTAGACATCAATATCGCCATGAACACCACTCCAGTTCAGGACTCATTTGCACACACACACACACACACACACAAGTAACAATGATAACAACAAATAAATAAATAAATTGATAAATGAAAAGTAAGAAACTAATCAATGAGAAAAAAAAGAAACATTGATAAGTTGATGTTTTAGAAGCGAATATCTGGAAAATGGATGAAAGAGAGAAAAAACAAGAGACGCATCACAGAAACGTAAACAAAGGAGTGAGGACATTGACACCCACCCCGCGCCTCACCTCCGCCACTCCCACCCTCACGTCCATGGCAATCCACCCATTGATTACTATTTGCTTAAACTCCTCCATAAGGGCGCGGCTTAACTCTTTATCTCAGTGTTACGACCCACGCCCTTCCTCTCTTCCACCTGTGTCCTTATGTACCCACTGTTCTGCCGTGCCCCTGTCTGTCTGTATGTCTATCTGTCTGTCTGTCTCTCTGTCTGTCTGTCTGTCTGTCTGTCTGTCTGTCTGTCTGTGTATTTGTTTTTATTTGTATTTGTCGATCTGTCTATAATTTCTCTCTCTCTCTCTCTCTCTCTCTCTCTCTCTCTCTCTCTCTCTCTCTCTCTCTCTCTCTCTCTCTCTCTCTCTCTCTCTCTCTCTCTCTCTCTCTCTCTCTCTCTCTCTCTCTCTCTCTCTCTCTCTCTCTCTCTCTCTCTCTCTCTCTCTCTCTCTCTCTCTCTCTCTCTCTCTCTCTCTCTCTCTCTCTCTCTCTCTCTCTCTCTCTCTCTCTCTCTCTCTCTCTCTCTCTCTCTCTCTCTCTCTCTCTCTCTCTCTCTCTCTCTCTCTCTCTCTCTCTCTCTCTCTCTCTCTCTCTCTCTCTCTCTCTCTCTCTCTCTCTCTCTCTCTCTCTCTCTCTCTCTCTCTCTCTCTCTCTCTCTCTCTCTCTCTCTCTCTCTCTCTCTCTCTCTCTCTCTCTCTCTCTCTCTCTCTCTCTCTCTCTCTCTCTCTCTCTCTCTCTCTCTCTCTCTCTCTCTCTCTCTCTCTCTCTCTCTCTCTCTCTCTCTCTCTCTCTCTCTCTCTCTCTCTCTCTCTCTCTCTCTCTCTCTCTCTCTCTCTCTCTCTCTCTCTCTCTCTCTCTCTCTCTCTCTCTCTCTCTCTCTCTCTCTCTCTCTCTCTCTCTCTCTCTCTCTCTCTCTCTCTCTCTCTCTCTCTCTCTCTCTCTCTCTCTCTCTCTCTCTCTCTCTCTCTCTCTCTCTCTCTCTCTCTCTCTCTCTCTCTCTCTCTCTCTCTCTCTCTCTCTCTCTCTCTCTCTCTCTCTCTCTCTCTCTCTCTCTCTCTCTCTCTCTCGTCTTTATGTTGCAGCTGTTGTTTGTTTCGTCACAACACAAACCTTGACATTTCCTCCCTCCATTCTCTAAACCAACATAAATACCTTTGAGCGTCATAGTGATATCATTATCTTCCTGTTAATGCTACTGCGAATGTTGTGTGTGTGTGTGTGTGTGTGTGTGTGTGTGTGTGTGTGTGTGTGTGTGTGTGTGTGTGTGTGTGTGTGTGTCTTTATTTGATTGTTGTTGTTATTGTTGTTGATGTTGTTGATGTTGTTGCTGTTGTTTCTTTTCTTCTTTTCTTTTATTGTTATTATTATTATTATTATTATTATTATTATTATTATTATTATTATTATTATTATTATTATTATTATTATTATTATTATTATTATTATTATTATTATTATTATTATTATTATTATTATTATTATTATTATTATTATTATTATTATCATTATTATTATTATTATTATTATTATTATTATTATTATTATTATTATTATTTATTTATTTTATTATTATTATTATTATTATTATTATTATTATTATCATATCATAATTATTATTACTACTATTATTATTAATATTATTATTATCATTATAATTATTATTATCATTATTATTATTATTATTATTATTATTATTATTATCATTATCATTATCATTATCTTACTTGAACCAGTTCCTCAATCTGGTGGTCACTCTGATAGCTACAGTCACTCACGCGATACTTTGACTGTATCACCCCATACTATTGTCGCCAGCCGCCAGCGCTGTAGTGGACCAAGCCAGGGTGATATAAAGGAGGTACTCAGGGCCAGTAGTCAGGATACGACAAGAAATAACGGACACAGGCTTTTTTATATAAGAGGGACAAACTGGCCAAGGGCAACAAAAACACTTAAACAAAAAGTCCCTCGGAGATGCCAGTCCCCCATTAGGGACGAGAGTTAGTAAAAAAGATTGCTAGAAATATTTTGAACCCTCCCTTTTCAATGGGTTCAGGTCGTTGGGTAGGGAGTTCCAGAGTTTACCAGAGAAAGGGATAAAGGTATATTGAAAAAAAAATGGAAGAAGTTGATTCTCAAATAGAGTGGAAGATGAAGGGCATAGATCCAGTAAACAGGCTGTTAGTGCAGTTATTTAGGAACTTAAAAACAATATTAAATAAATCTACGTCTGAGGATGACAGCTACAGACAGGAAAGTGTGTTTGAGACAGGGACTGACAAGTGTGGGCCAAATGGCTTCTTGCTGCTTTCTTTATCTTATCATTCTCTTATTTTTCTTATCTTTGACATATAAGCACCCATTTCATTATCTTCGCATCTTTCCAGCAAACAAACTCCATGTAATTATCAATGATGACACGAGTTATGACTTATGGTTATGATGACATTAATGACACTGAGGATAATGATGAATGGGGTGGGAAGCCAGGCATATATTTAGGTCAACTACCTACCATACTGAGATGCGTCGCTGGTAAGCTATAATAGTAGTGATACTAATACTCTTCAGTGATACCTCCATTTTTCATCAGGATAATACTCATCTGCAAGTCATATCAAACGTGTGATTATCCATTAGTAGAATTATGTAACTGCTTCAGGCGTATACGATGAGACTTGATCACACAATGCTGGGCGATGGAGGCGCTTAAGAAGGACACGAGTGGCTGGCAAGTGAGCAGAGTGGGCGCTATGAGACACGATTAAGTATACACTGTACAGGCACTAAGGAATACAACCTGAGTGACAGAAGTGTAGTGGTTTGCATGAATATGTGACATTTGGTTGTCTGGGTTCCATCGAATGCCTTAAAAAGTAAGTACTAGTAGAATTAAAGTGACAGAGTTGATGTGTGTGTGTGTGTGTGTGTGTGTGTGTGTGTGTGTGTGTGTGTGTGTGGGTAGGTGGGTGGGGAGGGTGTGTGAGGAAGTCCAATCGGTTAAGAAGCAAAGAAAGATACGTGTATGAACGGACTAATGGAGGTGGATGTGATATTAAATGTGATTGATGATAATACGATGAGTAATGCGTTTGGATAGTTTTGTCTGCAAGAATATGAGAAATGAAATGTAATACAGGTACAGGAACTGACTCATGAAAAAAACAAACGTGATGTAATGGACACAAAGGCAATGGATATAATCAAGAAGGTCAATGAATGAATGGAAAGACGATACAAAACAGTGTCGAGAACCATGTCAATATCGCCACTCGTCAAGTTGAACCCTTGAAAACGCTATGCAATATAAATGAAACGTGATGCAGACGTCAAGGATCCTTTTTCTTGTCCGACGTTAAATTGAAAAACAGTTACAGCACCAGGAGAGAAGTTAAATACGTGTTACTTACATATAAAGTTAACATATTACCGGTGACGTGTACTGCGAGGAAGAGGTGAGAAAAAGATCGCAAGATAACAGGAAGCCAAGGTAAAGAGGAAGTTAGAGAATAGGTGATTGAAAGACCGTTCAAATAAAGCCGTGGAGATAACATTGTAGGTTTATGTCGGGGGTGAAGAGGAGAGCAACTACATGAGAGAAGGAATAAAAATACCTTGTGAGTTGCAAGAGAATTGTTATTAGAAGAGTGAGCTGTGAGGGAGGCTGCTTAGAAAGATGGAGTAGGAAAGCACCGTTAAAAAAGATGGAATACGCAGAAAGGATAGGCAAGGAGGAGGAGGAGGAGGAGGAGGAGGAGGAGTTAGAGGAGGAGGCAAAGTTGCTGGAATCGAAGAGCAACAGCAACAGGAGGAGTAAGAAGAGGAGGAGGAGGAGGAGGAGGAGGATATGCAATGTGTAACCACGTCCTGCACTGTGAAACAACACAATAAATCCTCTGACCTACTTCCAAAGATTCAGGTCAACTCGTATAAAAACTGAGATGAGAGAGGGATGCAGAGAGGGAGAGAGAGAGAGAGAGAGAGAGAGAGAGAGAGAGAGAGAGAGAGAGAGAGAGAGAGAGAGAGAGAGAGAGAGAGAGAGAGAGAGAGAGAGAGAGAGAGAGAGAGAGAGAGAGAGAGAGAGAGAGAGAGAGAGAGAGAGAGAGAGAGAGAGAGAGAGAGAGAGAGAGAGAGAGAGATACACAGACAAACATACTGACAAACAGAAAGAAAAAAAATTAATAGAATAGGCAGAAAAGAAAACCATTATGTGATGAAAGAGGATGAGAGAGAGAGAGAGAGAGAGAGAGAGAGAGAGAGAGAGAGAGAGAGAGAGAGAGAGAGAGAGAGAGAGAGAGAGAGAGAGAGAGAGAGAGAGAGAGAGAGAGAGAGAGAGAGAGAGAGAGAGAGAGAGAGAGAGAGAGAGACAGAGAGAGAGAGAGAGAGAGACAGAGAAAGACACACACACACACACACAGATACACAGACACAGACAGAGAGATACACAAGCAGACGAACAGAAAAAAACCCAATAAAATGCTAATAAAATATGCAGAAAAGGAAATCATAATGCAGTGAAAGAAGAAAAAAAATACACCTTTGTTCCCTGTCAGTTTGAGCCAGTGCAGCCTTTGCTCCTTCCCGGCCCCTCACTCTCACGTGGCACGCTTACTTAGGTGCATGTCAAGGCCAGAATGAAATCAACAGGATGGGACAGAAGGGTGGTGGTCACTGTGTCTCTTCAAAGCTGAGATAGACAGATTGGCAGATACATAGCAGAGAGAGAGAGAGAGAGAGAGAGAGAGAGAGAGAGAGAGAGAGAGAGAGAGAGAGGGAGAGGGGGGAATATGTGGGGTTGTAGCTGTTGACTTTATAATTAATTGCAGCAGTCGAGGCATATTTTAAACGTGTATCAGTATAATATTCCACGAGTGATGTTGCATGTTTCTGTCCCATTTCCCTTGTCATGGCACTAATAAAGGAGGGTCGCCAGACAGACACAGACAAACAGACAGAAACGCACACACACAAAAGGAAATGAATACAGGCAGACACAGACAGACAGACAGACAGACAGACAGACAGACAGACAATGACGCGTACAAACAGACATTGTTACCTAAATAGACAAAAGGAAAAATACACGAAAGAGAGAGAGAGAGAGAGAGAGAGAGAGAGAGAGAGAGAGAGAGAGAGAGACGAGCTAGTATGTTTGTGTGTGTGTGTGTGTGTGTGTGTGTGTGTGTGTGTGTGTGTGTGTGTGTGTGTGTGTGTGTGTGTGCGCGCGTTGGCCAAGGCAGAGCACGTCGTATTCAGGTGGAATTTAACGGGCAAGCGAGCGAGTGGCCCGTGTTGGTGTAGGTGCGAGGCGAACATGCCAGTGATTCCTGTGATTGTTTCCTTAACCGACGCAATACCAGCGCTGATTTTAGGCCACGCCGGGGCTCAGCTGGCTCATTGCTGGCGTGCCGCGGGGCGAGGTGCTAGTGTCGTTGTCTTGGGAGAGATGTAAATACAAACATACACACACAAATAGATACATACAGGCAGACAGACAGACGGACGGACAGTCAGATAAACAGACAGCCACACAAGAAACAAACTCAGATCAGAGACAGACACACAAACAGACAGATAGACCGAAAGAACACACAGCAATAGACACGCGCGCACACACACACACACACACACACATACACAGAGAGAGAGAGAGAGAGAGAGAGAGAGAGAGAGAGAGAGAGAGCCAACAGGAAGAAACCCAGACCGGAGACAGACAGACAGACAAACAGGCACATAAACGGACATGTATGCAGACACTTCCTTTACACTCTTTTGTAGTTGATTTGTAGCATCAGTCTTTTCTATTTTGCCTCTCAACTCTTTCTCTTCTTTGTTGTTCACGCGGTAAGTTAATGTGACGCGAAATGTTGTCCAGTCCTTCCTACTTTTTTTTTTATTTTTTTTTTATTTATTTATTTTTTTACGTAGGGAAGAGAAACCGGACAAGGAAGTGTAAAAGCGTCAGACAAAATTTAGCTGTGGAGACGTCTGTGTCATTCCGCTACCTCCCTCTGGCAACCCATGAGCTATTTGTATTTGTTGCCATTGGTTTTTGACATACGCAGAACCCCCCTTCCCTGTCTCTCTATCTGTCTCTCTCTCTCTCTCTTTCTCTTCATTACCATCCATGCTGTCTGTCTTACGTTCTTTAATTATTTTTTCCTCTTCTATTTATAAACAATGCGTTACAATTAACTGAACTGCAAGGCGATAGAAAGTATAGTAAGTAAATGCAGAATAATTGTATCATATTTTTCATCTAATTTTGCGGTATTCGTTGTAATTGCTTTCCTATTGTGTGTGGCATTGGTGGTAGTAGCTCTTGCGTTCCCTCTCGTCTATATGTGCCTTGTCTTAGGTTACGGTCAACGTGGATTGAGGAATGATTGCGTTTCCTTTGGATCTGATTAACATAATCCCCTTCAGTTCCATGACGCGTTTTCATATTCATTCTGCTTACTATTTGCCCATTTTATACAGCTTCAAAAACTTATGCGGGGATTGATATAGATAAGACTCTGGCCATTAATCAAATGACCTCCATAGAACCTTTCTAATGTATATAAAATCGTCTAATCGCACCAAAAACTCAAGGTAAAACAGCTTCTCAGTACTGAAGGACTTCATAAACAGAGGCGTCTCTCATATTGCTTTCCTGTTGCGTGTAAGGTTACTCGTAGCGTTTGCCTTCCGTCTTGTCTTTGTCTTCTGTTGAATTATAAGCATGAATTTAGGAATACGTGGATTTCACTTAGGGGGAAAATGATTAACTTGATAAATGAACACCTCACATTACAGTTAGGCATCTTAATTTACCGCCTTCTCGCCATTTGTAATATTGTCATTCCTTGGATACAAATTTAGAACGAATGAATGAAAAAAAAAATGCATTTAATTTAACCCCTTCAGTACCTTCACTCGTGTCCATATTAATTCTGCTTATTACTTGGTGATTTTATGCAGGTTCAGAAACTCATGTGGGGGATTAAAATAGTGAAGACTGTGGCCATTAATTTCTGACCTCCATAGATCCTTCCTAATATCAATAAAATGGTTCCAATGTTACACAAATCTGAAGGTGAAAATGTGTCCCAATATTGAAGGGATTAAGGTCAAGAATAAGGTGCATCGGATTCATGAGTTTGGTAGGTTAGGAGTCCCCCTTAGTCTTCTACTGATCCGCCACGCTTCTTCTGTCTCTATAAGTGTAAACGAGTAGAGGTGTGTGTGTGATGACCTGTTGATTGTCCACCACGCTTTTCCTTTGGATTTGTGAACTTGACTGGGTTATGAGTCTATTTGGTCGCTTCCTACTCGTTCATCAACCACTCTTCCCTGTCAATAGGTGGGTCTGATTGATAAGGCTTTTTGGCAACATTGTTCAACACAACACTATTCCTCATTACTTTCATCTTCATGTTCTTTCTTTGCTTCTCTCTCTCTCTCTCTCTCTCTCTCTCTCTCTCTCTCTCTCTCTCTCTCTCTCTCTCTCTCTCTCTCTCTCTCTCTCTCTCTCTCTCTCTCTCTCTCTCTCTCTCTCTCTCTCTCTCTCTCTCTCTCTCTCTCTCTCTCTCTCTCTCTCTCTCTCTCTCTCTCTCTCTCTCTCTCTCTCTCTCTCTCTCTCTCTCTCTCTCTCTCTCTCTCTCTCTCTCTCTCTCTCTCTCTCTCTCTCTCTCTCTCTCTCTCTCTCTCTCTCTCTCTCTCTCTCTCTCTCTCTCTCTCTCTCTCTCTCTCTCTCTCTCTCTCTCTCTCTCTCTCTCTCTCTCTCTCTCTCTCTCTCTCTCTCTCTCTCTCTCTCTCTCTCTCTCTCTCTACAAGTCTCCGCCAGTAGTTCCTGTCCATTACACCTTTTACTCCATTCCTTCACAGGTTCATGGGAGACGAGATCCATCCAGAAGTGTATCATTTTTATTTAGACGATATTCATTTTTATATCTTTTTCACTTTTGTCAAAACGAAATTCGAGAAACATGACTAGTGAGGGAAACACTTTCTGTGAAATGTAATCATTTATTTATATCCATAATTCCAATTCTATCATAATTCGTTACTTTAATATTTTACTTTGAATTTTATAGTTTTCATCTGCAGCAATTGTTGCAAGCAAATATTTCTTGAATATTCCACACTTAATTCTTGAACTTCCCATCACGGAAGACCAGAATGAGGACGGTAATCACTCCTTATCCAACATTTCTTGTAATGCAGCGCGGCAATTTTTTTTCTTTTCTTTTGTTTGGGAGACGAGAGGACGGAGGGAGGTGGTAGAGGCAGGAGTGATTGTGCAGTTATGAAACCTGCGAGCAGTAAATTGTAGTGAAGCTTATGAACTGGCTTGGGTGTTGATTATATTCATCTCTTAATAATAACTTTACCTGAGATTACTGACTACTGTTTCGGTGAAGAAATTCAATGATTGTACTGGATTGGATAGCAAGTTTTAATCAACAGGTTGGTGATTAAAAACCCTCTTTGCTCCTAAATGTCATATGTGAGGCGCTCGTCGGATCTGTGATAAAGCGGATATAAGGAAAAATATATATTGCAAAATTTTGGATTTGCAGGAGCACCCCTTGTCTGACCTTACGTGTTTTATTAATATTAGCGATCTTTTCTGTTACGCGTTACTAATCTTACCACCGCTCTTTACATACTACTTTGCAAGATTTACCCTCCCGCACCTTTGTAAAACACTGAACTCTCCCTCACAATCTACCCTTGCTTCACTTGCACGTTGCCTACATACTAACCCTTTCTGCTTGGTAATGGTGTAGGGGTGTTTTTGCGTTTGGCTGCAAGTAAAGAGTTTGTGATTCCAGGAGAACAGAGCAAGAAAAGTTGATGTGATGATTAAATTTTGTAATTAATTTTCATAACGTTCCAGCAACATCCATCACATGACATCAGTAGACAGTTACGTACGCCTTGCTGTCCTGCTGTGCAACAACATTGTGGTTCGTGATTTTCTGTCGCCCTCCAGCGATCCCGTCAATGTTAAGGTCAGCAAAACTCGTAAACACTTTGTTCTTTCACTAAAATTATCTTCAAAAGCCACAAAGATGATTAGATGCGTTCTCAAGAATGTTTTTTTTTTTTCCAATCAATTGTGTGTAACTTGTTAATCTGTGTCAATAGAACAATACAGAATACCATTGAATATCTTTGCAATCTCAACTAGAGACTCTCGAATGTAGTAGAGGTGTGGCTCGGAAGTGTTTTAGAATATGGTCCCAAGAACTATGTTGGGTCTGTACCACGCTAAGAAGAGAGCGCGGCAGCTCTTTTTACTGTCATTTACTCTTCGGAGGTGTAAGGTGTCCTCTGATGAAGCCCTTGTGAAAGTAAAGATCAAAGTCTCATAGACTATATAATCGCTGTAATTTCATTGCATCAAGTGTTACTTGCTAGTCACTTCACTAACATCCGTGATCCTATCGTATTTATAACTCCAGAATCGATGCACAAGCTCCCTTCTCGTGCTACGCGAGCGTCCTTTTGCCTTCCTCCTTTATCAATTGTCAATGACATACGGAATTATTAAAAAAAAACAGACATGAGTTCTGCCTTCGATGATACTCACGCAAAGCATTTCCAAACATAGCAGCCGAAGTGACAGTTTTGGGTTTTCAAAGATATTTCATAACGTCTTTGCTTTGCTGGTAGTCATGTATACATATTTGGTGGTCCAGTGATGTATACTGTAGCATGTGCGTTGTGGTCCTTATACACATAGTACATTGTTACAGCTCAGGTTGTGGTGCTGTGTAAATCCACAACACCGAGTTCACCCTGCCTGGCCTCGACGAACGCTGCACCTCACACCGCCACAATAAAAGTCCATTGCTCCGTGGTAGATAGCCAGGTAAATGACTTCAAGGACGGGAATATTACATGTGATGGCTGCAGCAGCTTTGCCGATAAGGTCAACGGGAGCAGTTAGCACGAACAGAACATTTTCACAAGGAATTAGAAGTTAGAAAGGAAATTACCTGTGATGCATGTGAGTAATAATTTTCAGTGTATGATAAAAAAAAAAGAGTCGTGTGCGCAAAAGGTCGATAGCCTGTGATGTGTCCACCGCCACCTGACCTTTATGAAATCCTTAAATATATTCCCTTTTTTAATAGTGTTCTCAGCCACGGGATGTATATTCTCTTCTCTTGATTTGGCAAGTGTTTTTTTTTTATATTGCGCAAAGCAAATTTAATGTAGAAAGAGTTAGTTGTATTTCTGTTGATTGGTGGATGGAACACACACACACACACACACACACACACACACACACACACACACACACCGCGTAGTGTAGTGGTTAACACGCTCGACTCACAATCGAGAGGGCCGGGTTCGAATCCCGGCGCGGCGAGGCAAATGGGCAAGCCTCTTAATGTCTAGCCCCTGTTCACCTAGCATTAAATAGATACGGGATGTAACTCGAGGGGTTGTGGCCTCGCTTTCCCGGTGTGCGGAGTGTGTTGTGGTTTCAGTCCTACCCGAAGATCGGTCTATGAGCTCTGAGCTCGCTCCGTAATGGGGAAGACTGGCTGGGTGACCAGCAGAAGACCGAGGTGAATTACACACACACACACACACACACACACACACACAGAGACACACACACACACACACACACACACACACACACACACACACACACACACACACACACACACACACACACACACACACACACATATCTTGCAGCGCATGAGTAATGGGTTTGATGCACTTGATGGAACAACAGAAAGGCAACAAGACAAGAGATACAAAAACACACGCACAGCAGACAACGACCTCACACACACACACACACACACACACACAGACACACACACACACCTTGAAGCAAAAGATAAAAGAAGGCATCGTTAATAACAAAATCACAGTATCTCTTAGCACAAAGCTTCAAAGACACCTCGGAAATGAAACCCAGCCTCCGCCTCCCCCTTTTGTCTCCAGGTAATGATTCGCAGGATTCATATTTCCGATGAATTTTTCCTTCCTGTCTCTCGGTTTTTTTTTTTTTTTTTTCTGTCGCTTTCAGTTTCGAATTCAGAACTGCAATAAAGAACAGACGCGATCCTTTGATAACTCGTGTAAAAGCCTACAGAAACAATAAAAACAGATTGCAGCGAAGGACACGATGGAGAGAGAGAGAGAGAGAGAGAGAGAGAGAGAGAGACTGAAAACTCTTGAGGTGACACACTCACACACACACACACACACACACACACACACACACACACACACACACACACACACACACACACACACACACACACACACACACACACACACACACACACACACACACACACACACACACACACACACACACACACACACACACACACACACACACACACACACACACACACACACATACACGTAGACAACCATATTGACGTGACCAGAACTAGAATAATTTCAAATGAAGGACAAGTAAAAGTTAACATTTTTATGGAATGAAATGCCTGATATTCCGCAAACAAAACCATGAAACCCGAATACATGTGTTTCATGTCACTCAACAGTCTATAAACAATGCAGACTGTTGAGAAGAAACATAAAGAACAGGGAAAACTTACACATCACGGCATTATGAAATGGTAATATGGATTGTGTCCAGTGATTTAGTATTCCTTACACACACACACACACACACACACACACACACACACACACACACACACACACACACACACACACACACACACACACACACACACACACACACACACACACACACACACACACACACACACACACACACACACTGAGTTTGAAAATACTGAGACTGACTTCTCATACTCGTATATACTCAATGATCCCATAACAGAGGAGGAAGTATTGAAAAACATTAAAAAACTCAAGAACAATAAATCTTCTGGAACTGATATGATAATAAATGAATACATAAAAATAACTAAAAACATTTTGTTACCTTTACTTGTCATGTTTTTTAATAAGATCTTTGATAGCGGGGTAATGCCATCTGAATGGTTGGTTGGCATGATTGTCCCAATATACAAGAGCAAAGGTGACACTAGTGATGTCAATAATTACAGGGGCATCACACTACTTAGCTGTCTCGGCAAGCTATTCACCTCAATTCTTAATGAAATGTTTACTATGTATTCTGACACCATTAACATCATAAATGAAACTCAAGCTGGTTTTAGACATGACTATTCCACCTTGGATCACATTTTTCTTCTCAAATGTGTAATTGATTTGTTTAAATGGAGGAAAAGAAATTATTTTGCTTATTTGTAGACTATAAGAAAGCTTTTGATTTAGTACATCGTGATGGTTTATGGTTTAAACTGGTGAAGGAGAAAGTAAATGGGAAAATATTAAATGTAATTAGAAACATGTATGGTAACATCAGGTCTTGTGTAATGTTAAACCAAGAGATATCTGAAAATTTTGTATGTAATATGGGAGTAAGACAAGGGGAAAATTTGTCACCACTTTTGTTTGCATTTTATGTTAATGACATTGAAAGTAAATTACTTGAATATAACTGCAATTTTCTGGATTTTGGTCATGATTTGATTAATTCTTACCTTAAACTTCTAGTTGTTATGTATGCTGATGATACTGTTATATTATGTGACAGTGAGAGAGGAATGAGACAGGCTCTGATAGCATTAAACACATACTGCAACGAATGGAAATTAAAACTAAATTGTAACAAAAGCAAAGTAGTAATATTTAGTCGAGGAAAAGTTGATTTGAGCAAATATGAATTCCAATTTGGATGTGAAAAAATTGAGGTGGTGGAAGATTATAAATACCTTGGTTTAACATTTAATTATAATGGCAGATTCCGCAAAGGAGAACTAGATTTGAAAGAACAAGCTACAAGAGCAATGTACTCCTTAGTAGGAAAGTGTCGAAAATTTGACTTGCCAGTTGACATGCAAATAGAACTTTTTTAACACAATGGTACTGCCTATATTGACTTATGGATCTGAAATTTGGGGACATTATATTATAAGGGGAGATAGAATTGTTACATTTAAAGTTTCTAAAGCATATGTTATTTGTGCATAAAAACACAAGTAATGTTATGGTATATGGGGAACTGGGAGTGTATCCATTGGGAATTTATATCAAGTGTAAGATGTTAAGCTTTTGGTCAAGGTTGATTACAGGTAAAAACTCAAAATTATCTTATGTAATGTATCAGTGTCTGTTGCATCTTGATAGGTCTGGGTTGTATACTTCTCCTTGGATAGCATCTGTAAAGAATTTGTTAAACGAATGTGGTATGTCAGGAATTTGGTTAGTACAAAATGTTCCCAACACAGTGTGGTTTAAGAAGGCAGTTGAAAGAAAATTAACGGATCAGTGGATCAGTACTTGGTATCACAACTTGTCAACAAATACCATATGTAGCAATTATAATATATTTAAGGTGGTATATGAACTAGAACCTTACCTAACTAAATTAACAAAAATAACCGTATCCTGTTAACTAAATTTAGAACATGTAATAATAGTTTACCAGTAAATGTCGGCAGATACACAGGTGTAAACAGAGAAGAGCGGATATGTACTTTGTGCAATTATAATGCAATAGCTGATGAATTTCATGTGTTACTTAAATGTTCAAATGAAGAACTTGTCAGATGGAGAGATATGTATGTACCAACTTACTACACACATAGACCAACAATTTTTAAGTTTGCTGAATTGTTGCAAAATACAAATGTAAATATTCTTACAAATTTATCTATGTTTACAAAGCTAATAATGGGAAAGTTTAGGTAAAGGATTAAAATAGTGAAATATTGGTCACTGTTGTCTTTTGTTTTTTGTTCATAATATTTTCTGTTCAGAAACATTGTATTTCTTTCTTTATTGTTGTTATTATTATTATTATTATTATTATTATTATTATTATTATTATTATTATTATTATTATTATTATTATTATTATTATTATTATTATTATTATTATTGTTATTATTGTTATTATCATTGTTGTTATTATTATTATTATTGTCATTATTATTATTATGGATGCATTTTTTTACAACGGAGCTGTGCTCCATACTTTAATGTAAAGTCTGAGCATATAAATAAATTCAATTCAATTCAATTCAATTCAATCAATCACACACACACACACACACACACACACACACACACACACACACACACACACACACACACACACACACACACACACACACACACACACACACACACACACACACACACACACACACACACACACACACAGACGAGTGCAATCAAAGCAAACAAAAACTATGCAAACATCACGACTTTTCCTCCGCCACCTCGACACTGTGACCTAAATCATAAGTTTCCTCCTTTTCTTCCATTTATTCGTCCTTTTCCTCCTCCTCTTTCTCCTCCTCCTCCTCCTCCTATGCCGTGCCCTTGTCCGTCACCACTGAGATCGCAACAAGTTCATCACGTGCAGAATTGTAATCCGGTAGAAGTTTGGCCAGACGAGTTCAGTTCCTCACGAGTTCATTTCCTCACCACTCCTACTTTTCTGTCCCATTGTGCATTCCCCCTCTGTGTTGTCCTCTTCTTCCTGGTTCTCTGTTTCTCCCCTCCTCCCCTTTCACTTGTTTTCTTTCTTTTCTTCTCTGTCTTTTCTCTGTTGTTCTTGTTATAGTTCTTTTCTTTTGTTCTCTTCTTGTTCTTGTTATTTTTGTTGTTCTTGTTGTGTCTCTTACTTGACTTTCTCTTTTTTGGGGGGTTATTTTCTTTTCCTGTTATTTTCTTTTTTTTTTTTTTTTTTTGTTCTTGGTCTTGCTCTTCTTATTATTCTCATATTCTTTCTTGTTCTTTTTTTATTTTTCTTGTACTTTTTTCCTCCTTCTTCTTCTCCTCCTCCTCCTCCTCCTCCTGCTGCTCCTCCTTCTCTTTCTCGTTCTCCTTTTTTTTTTGTTCTCTCTCTCTCCTCGTCTTTTTCCTCATCCTCCTACTACAACGTCCTCAGCTTTCTCTTTCTCCTCTTCCTCCTCCTCATCGATATTTTCTTATTCTCCTTTATATCCTTATTACTTGTGCTTCATGTGTATGTATCGTCTTTATATAAATCTCTTTCGTTGTTATCTTTCTCCACTTCTCATTCTTCCCTTTTCCTTAATCCGCATGTTCGCTTCTCCTCCTCCTCTTCATCTTCTTTATGATTTTCTTCATCCACATTTTTTCCTCCTTCTCCTCCTCCTCCTCGTCCTCCTCCTTCGCACCTGTTTTATAACGTCACTTTTTCCCTCCTCCTTCTTCTTCTCTTTCTTCACTCATTTCCTCCACTTACTGTTTCGTTTCCTTGTCTTCCTTTCCATCATCCTCCTCTTTTTTTTTTTTTTTTTTTGTCTGTCTGTCTTATGTTCTCACTAAACTTTGACTTTGCCAGATTATTTTTATTGTTATTATCTATTCTTATTTTTTTTATAGCTAATGTGGCTAGTACATGTGTATCCTGCGTTCCTCCTGTTGGTTGGTATATTTGTGTTGTCACCTTAGCGCCTCTCCGTCCTTTTTACCTCCTTGTTTTTTTTATTTTCTTTTTTCTCCTTTTTCTTTCTCTGTTATTAGTTTTTCTCCTTCATGTCTGTCCTGTTGTATTTCTGTCACTATGGTTCCTCAACGCTTTCCTTCTTCCATCTTCTTTGCCTCCCTTTATTCTTTTCCTACTCCATTATTAGTTTTCCTGCATCCTTGTCCTCGACCTCATATTCGTCTTCCTCCTTCTCCTTCTCCTCTTCCTCCTCCACCTCTTCCTCTTCTCTCTTCCTCTCTTTTCAGTTGCATTAATTGTCGCATTTCTCATTATATACCAGTATCAACCTTGTCTTTACCTTGAAGTGAGTTATTTTTTTTTTTACATTGTAATAATTTTCAAAGAATTTTATCAGAACTATCCTTTCGTTTTCCTTCCTTCTTTTCTTTCTTTCGTCTCTTTCCTCACTCTCCTCTTCCTCCGTTTGTCAAGTCAACCAGAAATCATTCTTTTTTATCCCTTTCCCTTCCTCCTTCCATTCCTCTCTCCCTTCCTTTTATCCTCCGCTGGTTCCCCTCCTCGTACTCCTCCTCCCTCCCCTTCTCACGGCAGGTTCTCCCAGCATGGGGTGACGCCATTATTACAGTATGTGTTGCGCGACTTATGATTGGTTGGCACGGAGGTTCCCTGACGTCACCGCCTGGGCGGCCAATGGGGGATGCCTTTGTTTAATCGAGGAACTGGATATACATAGGCAAGTGTAATTAAAGGATGAAGTATTATTGACGCGTTAGATACACAATGTAGGCTGGCTGCGGTATGTATGTGTGTGAGAGAGAGAGAGAGACCACCATCACCTCCACCACCGCTACTACTACTACTACTTCTATTGCTACTACTACTACTACTACTGCTACTGCTACTGCTACTACTACTTCCACTACTACTACTACTACTACTACTACTTCTACTACTACCACTGCTACTACTACTACTACTACTACTACTACTACTACTACTACTACTACTACTACTACTAATGTTGCTGTTTTTGCTGCTGCTGCTACTATTGGAACTACTACTACTACTACTACTACTACTACTACTACTACTACTACTACTACTACTACTACTACTATCACCCCTGCCTACAGTCCTCTACCGTTAGTGTGTGTGTGTGTGTGTGTGTGTGTTACCGCCAGAGTAGTGTATGTAGGTCGACTGTGTGAAGCGTGATTCAATTATTAGATACGTGCTCACCTGGCGGTTGTGTGTTTGGTCTGGTAAGGATTGCCTGGAGTCTCTATGTATCACAGGTACACTGTAATTAAGGGGAAGTGTATCACACCAAAGGGAAAGAAAGACAGCACATTATTACATACAGTACTTGTTAATGGGGTTTTGGAAAGGCTACAGGCGTTAATGGTAATGTTGTTAGTTGGTAGTAGTAGTAGTAGTAGTAGTAGTAGTAGTAGTAGTAGTAGTAGTGGTAGTAGTAGTAGTAGAAGTAAAAGCAGAATCAGTAGTAGTAGTAGTAGTAATTGTAGAAGTAGTAGTAACATCAGTAGTAGTAGTATAGTAATAGTAGCAGTAGTAGTAGTCGTAGTAGTAGTAATAGTAGCATCAGCAGGAGCCTTGTTTATGAGTTGATCATTTACATATGAGTTTAAAATCTCATCAATCTCACTTCTAATAGCCAAACTCTTGCATATTCATCTATTTACGTTGACAACACACACACATAAGACAGACATCCAGCACACTGTATGAGCACCGCCTTCCTCTTCACTCAGCCACCACTCGTGTATTTTTCCCACTAGCCATTCATCAGACACACAAAGCTAAAAAGAAAAAAGAGAAACATCCTTCCTTTGACCTCGTTGTGTTTGCTATTCCGTCCAAGCCAAGGCGGAGGAACTGACCACTGACCTGCTGACCTGTTTTGCTTGCGTGTCCCGACTGGATGACCTCTGAGTGCGTTACTGAGGTCAGAGGTCAGGGGGGTCGTCGTTGCTGTCCCACGCTGCAAGATTTTTTTGTTTCGTGTATTGTTTTTTTGTTTTTTTCGTCGTTTTCCTTTGTTTTTTTTTTCTACTTGCATGTAACTAGAGAGAGAGAGAGAGAGAGAGTGTGTGTGTGTGTGTGTGTGTGTGTGTGTGTGTGTGTGTGTGTGTGTGTGTGTGTGTGTGTGTGTGTGTGTGTGTGTGTGTCTGTGTGTGTGTTTGTGTCCTCTTACAATATATTCCTCTCCCCTCTGTACCTTCATCGCATTATTCTTTCCTGTTGTTTTTTTTCCTCGACACCTCTCTGCCTTCTGTTCGCATTTCAATTTCCACCTTCTTTCTCTCTCTCTCTCTCTCTGCTTTAATTTTGATTAATTTTTGATGCTGCTGGTGTCTTTTGTCCAAGGTTTGTTTCTACTGGGATTAAATTTACTGAAAAAGTGCTATGACATTGATTTCGAGGTGTGTGTGTGTGTGTGTGTGTGTGTGTGTGTGTGTGTGTGTGTGTGTGTGTGTGTGTGTGTGTGTGTGTGTGGAGACTTGGAAATATACAGAATTGGAGTATCAGAAACAGGTGTCGCGAAGCATGTCAGGCAGAGTCATATTGATAGTAATTCTTTGTCTGGTGTAAAACTTTGTGCCACTGGTGTTCGCGGCGCCTGCCTCCCCTTCACCTGAGACAGCCTAAGTGGGGCACATGTTTTCCTTTATTTGTCTTTGGATGTTTTCCCGTGATGATCTAACACTTTTGTCCCGTTGCTCTTGACTTTCTTTTTTTTTTCCCTCTTGTTGACTATAGCTACACCACTGCAAGACGGAGCCAGTGCCTACCTTTGTTTTCTTCAACTTTATATTTTCATGTGCACAAAACATAGTCTGTGTGTGTGTGTGTGTGTGTGTGTGTGTGTGTGTGTGTGTGTGTGTGTGTGTGTGTGTGTGTGTGTGTGTTTGATTTTTTCTCTTTTCGGAAAGGGAATAAAAAAAAAGTTATGTTACTGTATTTGTTTAACTTTTGTCATTCTTTCATTTCCATAACACTTACCCAGATTTCCTCCTTTTTTTCTTATTCCTGCTGGAAATGTTAGTGCAAAATTGGAAATAACTTTATGTACTTTGACCAATACTTCAACTCTGATCCTATTTCTCCATTGACACCTTTGGAAATGAAATCGTGGTGAGGCGAACTAATATGATGATGAAAACATATCAAGTATAGAAAAAAAACCCACTGGAATCTTATAAACGAATGGACGAGTCAGCTACCTCGCCGTGAGGGAAAGGAGTCAGAGAACTATAATCTCTACATCAGCTTAGCCTACGGTGAATGTAAAGGCAGAGTTGGCAATATTGAGTGCGGGAGCGTTGTTAAGTGAAATATGACGTGATAAGCTCTCTGTTTTCTTTGCAGTGTAGCGTGATCCAGATTGGTATAGCATGGAATTAATGAGTCTATTTCTTCCATGTGAGCAGAATGTCTCGCGTGGTATACACATTGCAGCATGGCGTGGTGTGATGGACCATGCGGCAACGGATTACGGAAGGAGGGGTGGAGTACAGTGTAGTACAATAATGCAGGAAAATGCTATGAGTGAAGTGGGCTAAGGCTTGGTGCAGTGGAGACTCACGGGGACGAAACAAGACTATCACAGGGAGACAAAAGGCTTCTCAAACATCAAAAATACAAAGGTGATGAAGTGAAGGATGTTGTACAGCGCAGCGTGTAAAGGATGAAATATGACGAAAGGGAAAACAAAACAAGAGAGAGAGATGATAAAACAGAAGAGATGAAAGGAAAGCAAAACAGAAAAATATGAAGAACTAGATAAAAAAAAAAACGCACACAAGAAAGAATTGAAATATATCTGCAAAAGTCAACTTCTTTTTCAGAACACTGTGAAACTAAATACGCAACATTCAAATGAAATTAACAAGTATAAGATCTCATCAAAGGGACCTTACAGAAGTGGAGACAGACATTTCCCAACAGGCATTTCCTAACCTGAGATGAACAACTAGAGACGATACAAACTATTACTTAACACTCCCACTAAGAAAGAAAGAAAAAAAAAGAATAAAACCAAAGTGAAAAAGTAAAATGTTTAAAAACCTTATTTCCTTCTTAGAATGTGCTTCAGGTGTGGCAGGGAGTAATATAGCGTGCCAGTGTGGTGGGGAGGTGCAGGATGTGGTGTGATTTGGCCTGGTGGAGTGAGAGGATATTTCTTGGTGTGCGTGTGGTGAAATGTGGCAAGGCAAAGTTGAGTGAGATGTGAGATGTGGTGTGTGGTGTGTACCGGGGACCGGGTTTAAGGGGGAGATGAAGTATTGATGTGGGCGTGTGTGTGTAGGGGGTGGGGGTGTTGATAGTGGTGTTTGTGGTATAGTTAGTGATGTGATTTGTGGTGTCTGTGCGTGTGTGTGTATGTGTGTGTGTGTGTGTGTGTGTGTGTGTGTGTGTGTGTGTGTGTGTGTGTGTGTGTATGTGTGTGTGTTTCGGTGCAGTAGTGGTATGACAGTATGCGATGTGTTCTGCTAATGATGTGGTGTTGAGTGATGGTGAAGTTTGCGACAGTGAAGTGACGTGTGGTGTTTACCAATAATGGCGTGATGTGTGGTTGTCTGGTTATGGCGTGGTTGTAGTGGTGTAGCGTGGCTGACTGGTGTGGTGTGGCAAGGTGTGGTACAGCTGTATACACTCTAAGGTTGACTGGGTGCGATGTGACAATGTGGTATATGAATAAAAACTCTCCTTGAAAAAAAAAAAAAAAGCAGAATTCAAAACTATATATGTATTCCTTTGGTGCATTACATGACAATAAAATCACATTAACTTTGCCATCAAGCCCCATTATGGAGGAATGACTGGGGATTAACAGGACTGGTTGGCTGGCGGCTGGTTGGTCATCGGTCATCAGTCATCACTCTTTTTCACGAATCTGTACCTGAACATTTGACGATCACACACTCTTTTATTCACTAATGAAATAGAACTGATCATTTCTTTTTTCAGCACTAAAGTTTTTTTTTCGCTTAATCACGAACGTCACTTTATTATTCACAACTTTTGAAAAGATTTAGTAAGAGAGAAAGTGAGATAATAGTTACAGGTATTTTATTTCTAGAGGATAAGAACTAAAAAAAGAAAACATGATTAACGCGCGGAAGAAATTTAGAAAGAATATATTTTCACATCCATTTTAACGACTAAAGGGAAATCAGTTTGTTGTGTCGGGCTTAACTAAATTTGTGCTGTTATTTTTGTAAAGATTTTTCCTTTGACCAGCATTTTTCACTCACGCTCAATTGTTAAAATTCAGCCTTAGACTTTAAAAACAACCGTGTGGTGAAAAGAATGAGGCCGACCGAACGCCCACACACACACACACACACACACAGCGGCGAGGTAAATGGGCAAGCCTCTTAATGTGTAGCCCCTGTTCACCTAGCAGTAAATAGGTACGGGATGTAACTGGAGGGGTTGTGGCCTCGCTTTCCCGGTGTGTGTTGTGTGTGATGTGATCTCAGTCCTACCCGACGATTGGTCTATGAGCTCTGAGCTCGCTCCGTAATGGGGAAGACTGGCTGGGTGACTAGCAGACGACTGAGGTGAATTACACACACACACACACACACACACACACACACACACACACACACACACGCACGCACGCACGCACGCACACAAACACACACACACACACACACACACACACACACACACACACACACACACACACACACACACACACACACACAACGCAATACAATTTGTTATGTGTTTCTGTCTCTTAGTCTTTCTGCTTTTGTTTCCGTGTGTCTGTCTTGTCTGTTTCCTTGTGCGTCTGTTATTTTCTGTCTATCTATTAGTCAGTCTGTTTTCTGTCTATCCATCTGTCTATCTGTTGTTTCTTCCTATCTACCTGTCTACTTATGTATGTTTATCTATTTATCTAGTTCCGTGCTTCTATGTTATGTTTCGCCATACTAGTAACAAATATTGTTAATTTCACATTACAGTGATTTCTCGTTGAAATTGAATTATGACACAACGCTAACAGATGAGGAAATATCATCATGGGTGTTGAAGAAAGTCAAACACATCCTGCACAGCTACAATGTATTTGTTGAGATGGACACACACACACACACACACACACACACACACACACACACACACACACACACACACACACACACACACACACACACACACACACACACACACACACACACACACACACAGTTTTCATATAAAGCACTGAGTATGTGGCAATGTAAGAGGACAGGTTGCACGTAAAGTAAAGCGCTCTTGACTTGTTGTTTGATTTATTATTGCGCTTGCGTGGTCGGTGCAGCGATAATACTGCTCAGAAATAAAGGTTTTGCTTGCTGCTGAGTCGGAAATGTTTGTTTATCAGTCTCGTCAAATACACGTATGATGCGGAAACGGTTCTAGTAAGATTACTATTGTGTTAGGTGGTGGGATATCCAATATTTTCATTTTGTATTTTGTTCTCACATAGTAGCTAGTAAATGATAGCTCATTTTTCATTTCTATTCTTGTTTTTTTTCTTCTTCTTTTTTCATTTTCCTTCACATGTTATCCGGAAAGTGACAACCTCAGCATTCTGAGTGTTATTTATTCATGTTAGTGTAAGGAAGGGTTTCTGTGACCACCAAGTGTGTGGAGTGTACTCTTGCCTTCCTGATGTCCGACATTTGGCTGGACAAGTTGTGGATGAGCTGCATTGAGTTATATTTAGAACAACACTTTTTTTTAAGTCAAAGGTAAAATATACGTAACGAAAACGGAAACATAGAAAGCATGAGTTAACATAGCATGGATCCGATTTCATTGAATCCAAGTTCTTGAAACAAATATTTGAAATTATTACAGTTCACTCATTCTACACTCCCCAGTAAATACAGAATTCTTTATTGTGACTTTGTCTATCGGCTAACATGCAGCAATCGACTGCCTAATAAGCTGGTAATAATTGAAAGTCAGGTAAAGTTCACACTGTCCTTCCTCGTGACCTTTCTACGTAAAATCACGTCTTTGAATTATAAAGATCATTTTATAACCTATTCAGTTGTGTCTTGGTTACATTTGCATTTAAAATTATTTCTTAATAGTTTAGTTTTTAACTGATAAAACTTTCCATTTCTTTGTCTATGTACTGTACCTATTTAAGTATATGAGAGGGAATCTTTATCAACAGATCAGTAATTAGTAGTCTTTATACCTAAAGATTTCTCTACATATTCCCGTGCAAACCTGACCACGTACAAGGGGTTTGCAGGAAGATGATACCTACAGTGTTGTTTGCAAAATTAATGATCTTCCAGTCAAACTGAATGCGTGCAAGTCGTGAGGTCAGCCTAACGTTGATGCTTGGTGTTCGTTTCTCATGAGCTGTGCCAACATTATAAGTAGATTTTTTCCATGAAGTTTATGAGCGGAAAAGTTTAGCAAGAGTGCACAGCCTTCAGACAAAGTTGTTGTCCATCAGTACACGTGATCAAGAAAAAAAACTCATAGGATAAGAGCCTGAGCTGTCAGTTATGGCTTGGGCTTTTGTGTAGAAGGCAACTAGTTTTTTTACTCGTGGTGTGACATTTATACATATGTAAATAGTAATATCATGTCGACGAGTAACTCATTGGTGAGTTACTTTACTCTGCTCTTCTCTCCCTCGGTGAAATGTGTTTGTCCAAGTGATCATGGTAAGAGCTTGTACAGCCTCTGGGTTTGCTTAATTTGGGAAGTAGTGTGTGTCGTCATGTCCGGAGAGTGCATCACTGTTATACAAGGTCTTTGTGATGCTTAATATTTACTAAGAGAGAGAGAGAGAGAGAGAGAGAGAGAGAGAGAGAGAGAGAGAGAGAGAGAGAGAGAGAGAGAGAGAGAGAGAGAGAGAGAGAGAGAGAGAGAGAGAGAGAGAGAGAGAGAGAGAGAGAGTGAGAGATTTTATGGTTTGTCAGGAGATAATTTCGCAAAATTTTTACTTTTCTTATACGTGAAAAATCATCGTTCAATCTTCGTTTTAAATTTCGTTAATGGCTGACCAATAACAACCTGATCACTGAGTCTATTCTATTGATTTTATTATGCATTGTTAAAACACACACTCTCTCTCACACACACACACACACACACACACACACACACACACACACACACACACACACACACACACACACACACACACACACACTAGTACTACAAAAATATCACTTAAATATTTATACCCACGGCTACCACAAGTCTATAAATCTTCCAAAGTGGCGAGTAAACACACACACACACACACACACACACACACACACACACACACACACACACACACACACACACACACACACACACACACACACACACACACACACACACACAAGAAAATGAATGAGCGAACCTGTAAATCTTTCTTTTGACAAGTTATCACACATTATTTTTCTCCCCGCGGACATACCACACGTTATTCTGATACAAGACGGGAGCAATCTTGTCGCACACCCGTCTCAAGGTGACGGAGTGTTGAGGCGCCGCCGCAGGATGGCCAGTGTCGTGTTGCGGTCAGCTTTGTGGTGACGTTCCTCAAAGTGATATAGTTTGATTGTTCCGACGAATGTTTGACTGGCGGTGTGTTTGTGATTTGACATCTGACCCAGAGAGAGAGAGAGAGAGAGAGAGAGAGAGAGAGAGAGAGAATGTATACTAAGTTTGTGACTGGTTTGATGAAATATATTTCTTTTATTTTTTTTTCCGATGTCTGTCTTATTTTTTACGTTCTCCACTTGTGAAATGTAGCTTTCTTCCTCTCTGCTTTCTTTCCTTCCTTCCTTCCTTCCTTCCTTCCTTCCTTCCTTCCTTCCTTCCTTCCTTCCTTCCTTCCTTCCTTCCTTCCCTCCTTTCTTCTGTCTTTCCTTACTAAGTCCCTAGCAGTGCAGTTTTTATTTTTCTATTTCTTATGTCAATGTGTTGAGCTTTTGTCTTTTACTTTCTCTCCTTTTCCTCTATGTTCCTACTGTCATGCTCTCCTCTCTCTCTCTCTCTCTCTCTCTCTCTCTCTCTCTCTCTCTCTCTCTCTCTCTCTCTCTCTCTCTCTCTCGCTAATCTTCACTTTTCTTGTCGATATTACTTTTCTTTTGTGTGTGTTTTAAATTTCGAAAGAATTTGTTTGAAAGTGAGATCGTGTGTGTACTTAGATGAGCAAAGCTGGGATTAGCTAATGCCCTTGTGAGAGAGAGAGAGAGAGAGAGAGAGAGAGAGAGAGAGAGAGAGAGAGAGACTGTGTTGTGGTGTCGTTACGATGTGAATTTGTCGTCCTATACGTGGAAATCGTCACGTGAAAACCGCCGCTGTGCTCGCTCGATTCGTGTAATTAGAAAATGAAAGAAGAAAACGAGAAAAGAGACGCGGATAAAACCTTGCCTTGCTGGAGGGAAGGTGTGTGTGTGTGTGTGTGTGTTGGCGTTACTCGAGCGGTCACTGAGACACCTTTCCTCTCCTCGCTGCACGTTTTCCTTTTAATTTTCACCAGTTTGAACCATAAATCGAGCTCTTGCTGGTGAACGTGGTGATGATGATGCTCATGATCTTAGTAAGGAAAAAATGCAGTTTGGCTCCCACCCATACCTTATTGATGAAGATGTGTTTTGTAATGCTAAAGACTGCTAAAGAAAACGACGGGGATATTATGGATGACGATGACGATGATGATGATGATGATGATGGGAAAAAACAATGCATTTTCTATTTTTTAACGATAGTGATGTCTTCTCATATTTTTTGCCAATAAAAATTTATGTATCGAACATTTATGAAGTAGACTCTTCCTTCTTAATATGTTTTCGAAAGTAATGTGTTTTTTATTTATTTTTGTCTCTCTAAAAGTAGTCAGTCAAATTTCTTTCGCAGTGCATAATTCTGTGAGATAGACCCTCTATAATGTGGTTCGTCACGTCGATTAGTGTGAAATTAGTTAACAAAATAGAGTATAACATATCAGTTGTTCATCAGTTTTACAAGGAATGCAGCAAGCGGTGACGGAAGTGAGCACGACTCGGCACAAGTGAGTACAGACAGCCAGACAGACGTCCTTCACGGTGCCAGTCTCGCGGCAAGTGAGGCGTCACGCGGCGAGCCGAGCAAAACGCAGTGTTACTCAAACTAGTGGGTGCTGCGCCTTGCTGAGGGGGACACGCAGGCGTACTGAATTATCCACAGTAAATACAGGGCTATTTGACGCAGTCGGAGGAAGTTTTTGTTGTGGTGATATTTATTATTAATGCTACTGTTACCACCTCCACCACTCCCACCACCATCACTACTACTACTCCTACTACTACTACTACTACTACTACTACTACTACTACTTTTTTTGCTGCGGTGCTGCTCTACTGCTACTGCTACTACTACTACTACTGCTACTGCTGCTACTGCTACTACTGCTGCTGCTACTGCTGCTGCTGCTGCTGCTGTCACTGCTGTTGCTGCTGTTTCTGCTGCTGCTGCTGCTGCTGCTGCTGCTGCAACACTGCTGCTGCTGCTGCTGCTGCTGCTGCTGCTGCTGCAACAACACTGCAACACTGCTGCTGCTGCTGCACTGCTGCTGCTGCTGCTGCTGCTGCTGCTGCTGCTGCAACAACTGCTGCTGCTGCTGCTGCTGCTGCTGATGATGGTGATGATGATGATGATGTGTGTGCTGCTGCTGCTGCTGCTGCTGCTGCTGCTGCTGCTGCTGCTGCTGCTGCTGCTGCTGCTGCTGCTGCTGCTGCTGCTGCTGCTGCTGCTGCTGCTGCTGCTGCTGCTGCTGCTGCTGCTGCTGCTGCTGCTGCTGCTGCTGCTGCTGCTGCTGCTGCTGCTGCTGCTGCTGCTGCTGCTGCTGCTGCTGCTGCTGCTACTGCTGCTGCTGCTGCTGCTGCTGCTGCTGCTGCTGCTGCTGCTGCTGCTGCTGCTGCTGCTGCTACTGCTGCTGCTGCTGCTGCTGCTGCTGCTGCTGCTAGTACTACTGCTGCTACTACTACATCACCACCACCGGTATTAATAGCATTGGCAGTCAGAGGACACTGCTTTTTATCACTATTACATGAAAGGAGAGAGGGCGAGGGAGCAGTAGCCGATTACGTTAAGCTTCTGTTGCAGCTGTAGGGGCTCTAAGGCACCTCAGTCCTCCTTACAGCGCTGCCTCCCTCAGTGTGTTATTCCTCCGGCAATGACAATCCGACTTCCGGCAGGGACCAGTTCAGATGACAGATTAACAAGATTTCTACATTAGTGACAGGAGAAACGCTCTTCAGAATCCGGCTAAGAATTTTTGTGACATTTGAAAAAAAGTTCTGGTGAGAGCAAAGCGTTCTCGAACACGGGCAAGTGTTGCTTTGGCGTCACCATCGAATCAGTCAGGATTTGTTACTAAAACCTTGAACTGAGAGACCTGCGATCTTCGATAAAGGTCGTAGATGATTGATTGGTATAATACAAACCTCGTTAGTAGAATTATTTCAGGTGTAGTTTTCAATACTAAACTATTTATTTCCTTTTCCTTGCGGTCATTCACCTACTATCTCAAAAGCTCGACTTTGGAAACTGTGTAAGATTAACTTTTTTCCTTCCCTGAACGTGAGCAACGAGAGAGTTCCTCAGATACGTGGCAGTCATAAACCACCGCAAAGGTTGCAAGATTCCTCTTCCCACTTTATCACAGTTTGAGATCCATGAGGCAGTAAGGAGCCTCAGGTGATTTTTGGTCGCGCTGGGTGACTAAGGGCTGCACGGTGAAGGGATTCAAACCAGGCGTGAACTAGATAAAAACGAGTTAACCACGAGATCAAGTAGCAGAGCTGATAATCAAAATGAAGACTGTAGACCAGCAAGAACTTGGAAATAGATCTCATCTGTGAGCCAAGCATGTTAACCACCGGATCACATAACAGAAGCGATAAGCAATCCGAAGACTCCAAGCCCGGCGGAAACTGGAAAACTACTCCGTCAAACAGCAGAGCGTTGAGCAAACCTGAAGTGAAGGCAGTGAGCACTGGAGTGGCAAGTAAAGTGAAGCAAACATTGAAAGGAATAAACATGATAAAGCTTGAGATGAGGACAGCTCATGCCCATCTGCCTTCTCCTCTCCGTTACAAACAATAGAAACATTCCATTTTTTTTTTTCATCCGGCTGAGAGATTGTCATTGATTTATATAAAACAAAATGTACAAAAATATAATGACAAGTAAATAAATGCTGTGGATAACGACACATAACATATGCATTAGCACTTTGAGATGAAAACAGATTCCGTTTAAAGACAACTGATGCTGAAATACAGCTATCGTGTCTGCTCGTGTAAATGTTATAGAAGTGTATCAGTTATCTAATTGATTATTATGCAAAACTTTCCAATGTATCCTTGATGATGAAGTTTAGTGTGTGTGTGTGTGTGTGTGTGTGTGTGTGTGTGTGTGTGTGTGTGTGTGTGTGTGTGTGTGTGTGTGTGTGTGTGTGTGTGCGGAGGTGGAGGCGGAGTGGAGGGCAGGAGTACTGGGCTGGTGGTGATCAGGGAAGACTTGGTTGTCTCCCTCTTCTGATACAGAGTAGGAGTACATATGTAATACTTATGAAAGTGGAGCCAAACCTTCCTCTGAACTCTACCTTGGACGCCTGCTAACAGTAAAGCCCTGTAAGGCTGCGAGGCGGATAGTGTCGGCAACGCATTATTTCCCTGTGAGGCGGCGTCCGACGTGCAGAGATGATCATTGACCTGCGTTAGAGGTGAAGAGATGTTTAAAAATATAACCCTATTAAATCTGGCAATATTCATTCAGCGCAATATAAACTAATTAGCACACAAAACAAGCATACTGAACTTTGATTTAATTATATAGATTATTACAAATGTACAGGCCTGTTATTGCAGACAATTTGCCTCACACAAGTACTGAAGCGTGTGATGAAATTGGAAACGTGATGCATGACACCATCCCTCCTGCCCTCCACACGCCTCATTCATCTCTTTATTGACTGCGCCGCCACCTGTGTGAAAGATTCTCCTCTACTCAATGCATTCACAACCAGATTACACCTGTATTTATTGCCAAAAAATAAGCAAAATCTCTCTCTCTCTCTCTCTCTCTCTCTCTCTCTCTCTCTCTCTCTCTCTCTCTCTCTCTCTCTCTCTCTCTCTCTCTCTCTCTCTCTCTCTCTCTCTCTCTCTCTCTCTCTCTCTCTCTCTCTCTCTCTCTCTCTCTCTCTCTCTCTTTTTTTTTTATTTAAACAAAACTTAATACAAAGGAACATGTACCCAAAGGCACTGTCGTGTGCTACCTATTCTAAATACTCTCTCTCTACAATATTTACAAGATTTAAAAATAGATAATATACTCTCTCTCTCTCTCTCTCTCTCTCTCTCTCTCTCTCTCTCTCTCTCTCTCTCTCTCTCTCTCTCTCTCTCTCTCTCTCTCTCTCTCTCTCTCTCTCTCTCTCTCTCTCTCTCTCTCTCTCTCTCTCTCTCTCTCTCTCTCTCTCTCTCTCTCTCTCTCTCTCTCTCTCTCTCTCTCTCTCTCTCTCTCTCTCTCTCTCTCTCTCTCTCTCTCTCTCTCTCTCTCTCTCTCTCTCTCTCTCTCTCTCTCTCTCTCTCTCTCTCTCTCTCTCTCTCTCTCTCTCTCTCTCTCTCTCTCTCTCTCTCTCTCTCTCTCTCTCTCTCTCTCTCTCTCTCTCTCTCTCTCTCTCTCTCTCTCTCTCTCTCTCTCTCTCTCTCTCTCTCTCTCTCTCTCTCTCTCTCTCTCTCTCTCTCTCTCTCTCTCTCTCTCTCTCTCTCTCTCTCTCTCTCTCTCTCTCTCTCTCTCTATCTATCTATCTCTCTATCTGTCTGTCTGTCTATCTATCTATGTTGACTGACGTACGCGCAGTATGATAGCAATATTTTTAAATGTGATTCATTCCAAACATCTATATTCCTTCCTTATCATTATTCAGATGCAAAGTGGAGAGAGAGAGAGAGAAGAAGAAGAAGAAGAAAGAAGAAAAGAAGAAAGAAGAAAGAAGAAGAGAGATAAAATATATATTGTCATATCACTACCTCGCAAATCTTAAGTTTCTTCATTTCCAAATTTCCGCGGTGTATTTACATTGCATAAAGTAACCACGCTGCAACAGAAACTGTGTGTACAAAGACACTTTTCCTCACAATTTTGGTTTCTTTTTTTGATTACTTAGTGATTGACATTCTACATATTTTTCTTATCTATTTTTCGAGGTCAAAACTTTTCTTACGTAAATAAATGAAATGAGTAACCGACAGACAAGTTGTCAAACAATACTATTACGTAACGTTTGATGTACAGAGAAGAGCTAAGGGACGAAAAGGACTTATATTGGCAAACGGAATTGAGAGAGAATCGAAACAACTAAGCCTTAGAGGAATAAGATGCACAAAATAAGGCGTGCGATAACATGTAATTGCCGCCTGACCCACTACGGATTCATAAGAAGAAAAAAGAAAAAGAGGAAGAAAAGAAGAAAATATTTATTTAGTATGGTTATTGGCATTGGTCTTGTAAGTCATCGGGTTATGTTCTGGAAGCATTATTAGTAAAACGCTTCGTGCTTCTTTCACAGAATACCCTCCGTTTATTTTTTACTCGAAGAGTAAGACTAAACAGCTGACCAACACACATTGATCAGCTTAACTGTGCGCTCTAACTGCCATCCTAAAGACATGAATAAGTGACCATGCCTCCCCGAACTGTGTATAAGCTGTTTACACTCACCCTTAAGAATTCTAGGAAAGTCATCAAAAACTAAAGGAAATTACTCTTAGCAGCAATATGACACAAATTTCTCTGCATAGTAGTTAGCGCGTGAAATATAAATAGGAAGCTGTATTTCATTATTCCAGTCACCCAATTGCCTCTTTACGTCGTATGTTTCTTTTTTCTTTTTTATTAGAACAGTGCATAAGAACATGTGGCAAGAAAGGAAAGTGCGAAGAGATATCGGATCTCCACACACCTACATTGTTCCATCCATCGTCCCCACTCATGAATTTGTCTGAATTTCATGTGGCTGTCAATGAAGTCATCGGTCTACACCAAACACTATACCTGATGGAATAAACATGACTTGGTGATCCCATTTGACATAAATACACCGACACAGACACAAACACACACACATGCACACACACACACACACACACACACACACACACACACACACACACACACACACACACACACACACACACACAAGCACACACACAGTTGACAATATTTCCCAACGCAATTCTGTACTCCCGTGTTCTCATGTCTCAATATTTCCACACTGTTCGACAATGTTTTACTTTATATTCATTACCCTTTCCCTTCCTTTCATCTCTGCGTTTCCCTTGACGCTCTATCCCCTCGTATTTCTTCCCTTCACACTCACTCCCTGTACACTTCTTCCCTTCATACTCCTCCTTTTCACATTCCTTTCCCTCACATCCCTTCCCTTCACAGTCTCTCCCCTTCATATCCAAGCCCTTGACACCCCTTTCCTCACACTCTTCCCTTCACATTCCTTCCCTCATTAAGTATGCAAGAAAGGTTGGCAGTTTTCATTATGACAAAACTAACTCCGTCCTGGAACGCTTCCCGTGTTACCCTGGTGGTGTGTGTGATGAAAGACTCAATGAACGCCTCTGCCACATGGAAACTCCTCTTTCCTGACGGCAGACCCAAGACTCCAACCGCAGCTGTTACTCTGTCTCTTGTGGCCGCCTTGCCTGGACTGCGGATCGTATGGTAAGGATATGAACGCCTGGACCCAGACCTTATATACAGAGGCGGTAACGATCTTGGGGTCCTTTGTGCCAGGCAAGTCCGGGTGGCGATACAGCCTTCGTTTTCTGCCAGCATACACGGGAACGCCGCCTGATTAATGAAGGTTGCGGTTCTCCCCACACCTAATGTTTCAAGCCAGGTAGTGGGGAAAGGTGCAGGCAGTTCCGGCGTCCTCTGTGAACTGTTGAAGAGTTTCTCATTCTCTCTCACTGCGGAAAAGTTGCTTAATTTAATCTAAAATTTAATGTAGAATTATTCTGTTCTTATTTCTCTCTCTCTCTCTCTCTCTCTCTCTCTCTCTCTCTCTCTCTCTCTCTCTCTCTCTCTCTCTCTCTCTCTCTCTCTCTCTCTCTCTCTCTCTCTCTCTCTCTCTCTCTCTCTCTCTCTCTCTCTCTCTCTCTCTCTCTCTCTCTCTCTCTCTCTCTCTCTCTCTCTCTCTCTCTCTCTCTCTCTCTCTCTCTCTCTCTCTCTCTCTCTCTCTCTCTCTCTTTTTTTTTTTTTTTATTTAAACAAAACTTAATACAAAGGAACATGTACCCAAAGGCGCACTGTCGTGTGCTACCTATTCTAAGGGTACTACAATCTATTTCTCTACAATATTTACAAGACTTAAAATAGATAATATACAAGATGGTCAGCATGTAAATGGAGCACTATTCGTTTCACTTCACTAGCACTATTCACGCACTGCACTACACTGAGTGTCACGTCACAAAGAGTGTCAGAGGAGTTGGCAGTGTCTGTCTCCACTTATGTGCCATCAGTTTGACACTGTGTGTGTTCATCTCCTGGACGTGAGGCACCGCGGCCGTGAACAAGTTCCACATCCTGGAGACGCGTCCTGCGAAGGTGCGTTGATGCTGACACCCGTGGGATCGCGGCACCTCTACGGCGTCACCACCATTGAGCACCGTTCTCGTGCTCCGTGCGGTGACTCTTAGAGGATGACGCAGCCCTGCCAGATGTGGCACTCTTTGCACCTGTGCCTTATGGAACACTACGATCGCCGCCACGTCTCTGCGGTGTTCCAGTGAATCAAGGGGACGCTCAGGCTCTGGGTGAGGTGGTAGTGCAGCATCTACTAGCCGTATGGCGCGGCGTTGGATGCTGTCCAGTCTCCTTCTGTGTGTGGCGGCACAGGACATCCAGGAGAGCTGCGTATTCAAGGTGGGGCCGCACCTGTGCCTTGTACAGCAGCAGTCTCCCCTTCCTGTCGAGGAAACTGGCGATCCTTCTGAGAGCGGAGATCCTGTGAGAGGCTTTCTTGGCAATGGTTTTGACATGCCTGTCAAACCTCAGCCCTCGATCCACCTCCACTCCAAGTATCTTGACGTCATCTTGGGTGGGAGAGCAGCAACGCCAAAGACAACTTTCCTGCCATTGCTGCCATGGCGGCTGGGGACCGAGAGACAACCATTGCTTGTGTCTTCTCCGGCGCGAATGTCACTTGCCAGCGAGCACCCACTCCTTTATCACTCGTAGCTGCTGATTGATGGCCTCAGCAGCCCGCCCACTGTCCTGGCGTGGATAGGTATAGGAGAGGGTGCAGTCATCAGCATAGGCCATGACTCCTGGCAGTAGCTGGAGAAGATCATCCACGTAGATATTCCACAGGGTGGGCCAAGAATTGAACCCTGTGGCACTGATGCCTCCACAGGCAGGGACTCAGATGTTTGCCCGTTGACAACCACCTTGAGGCTTCTGTCCTGCAGGTAATTTCCCAGAGTCGTAGCAAGCCACCCTGGATGCCTTTAGCACGAAGCTTTTCTAGTAATCCGTTGTGCCATACTTTATCAAAAGCTCCTGCTATGTCCAAAGCAACCACTATAGTGTCCTTGCCGTCGTCGAGGGCGTCCTGCCAATGCCTGGTGAGAAGCATCATTAGGTCGGAGGTTGACCTTCCAGGTCTGAACCCAAACTGTTGGTCTGAGAGGAGGGCATTGTCCTTGAGATGGCTACACACCACCTCTGCCACGACCCTCTCAAACACTTTACCCACCACTGACAACAGGGATATGGGTCTGTAGTTTTTGGGTCCGTCCTGGAGCTTTTTGTGTGCAGGAACTACTCGAGCCTCCTTCCACACTGAAGGCCAGACGTTTTCCCGTACACAAGTTGTGAACTTGGGTGAGAGGGCAGCCAGTTCCTGGGAGCATCGCTTCAGCAGGTGCGGGCTGATGTCATCAGGGCCGGTGGCTTTCTGTGTGTCCAGCCCCGCAATAATCGCTTCACCTGCTGATGCGTCACCTCCACCATGGTGACAGTCTTCTCACATTGCTGGACCAGCTGAGGCGGTGGCTGCTGTGGATTCCCGACCTTCATTTTCCAGCAAACA
>NC_059294.1:27200311-27257811 GCF_017591435.1 Portunus trituberculatus
TATTATTATTATTATTATTATTATTATTATTATTATTATTATTATTATTATTATTATTATTATTATTATTATTATTATTATTATTATTATCATTATTATTATTATTATTATTATTGTTATTATTATTATTATTATTATTATTTTCATTATTACTATTATTATTATTATCATTGTTGTTATTATTATTATTATTATTATTATTATTATTATTATTATTATTATTATTATTATTATTATTATTATTATTATTATTATTATTATTATTATTATTATTATCATTATCATTATTATTATCATATTATTATTATTATTATTATTATTATTATTATTATTATTATTATTATTATTATTATTATTATTATTATTATTATTATTATTATTATTATTATTATTATTATTATTATTATTATTATTATTATTATTTATTATTATTATTATTATTATTATTATTATTATTGTTGTTATTATTATTATTATTATTATTATCATTATTATTATTATTATTATTATTATTATTATTATTATTATTATTATTATTATTATTATTATTATTATTATTATTATTATAGTATAGTATAGTATCATATTATTATTTATTATTATTATTATTATTATTATTATTATTATTATCATTATCATTATATTTATTATCATTATTAATATTGTTGTTATTATTATTATTATTAGTTATTATTGTTATTATTATTATTATTATTATTATTATTATTATTATTATTATTATTATTATTATTATTATTATTATTATTGTTATTATTATTATCATTATCATTAATATCAGTAGCTTTGGTAATAATAGTAAAAATAGTAGTACTAGTAGTAGTAGTAGTAGTAGTAGTAGTAGTAGTAGTAGTAGTAGTAGTAGTAGTAGTAGTAGTAGTAGTAGTAGTAGTAGTAGTAGTAGTAGTAGTAGTAGTAGTAGTAGTAGTAGTAGCAGGAGTAACAGAAGCAGCAGCAGTGCCAATAACAACATTTCGCCCTGTTTTTCCCTTGTTCCGTCACCAGCATTGTCACTCGCCATCCCTCACATTGATCAAAATCTTTCACCCAGTGGCCTGGTTGTGTGTTGTGTGTCAGTTGCGAAAGGGTTTGTGAAATGCCTCCAAGTTCTGCATTTAATTACTCAGGTACAGATAGATGGTAGGTGATGTCAAGGGAGGCAGATGGCACACCAAAGCAAGTGAAGCTTTTCCTTTTACTTTTTGTGGAAGGAAACCATGTCACCCTCCCGTCACCCCACACATACAGCTAAGTCACCTATAATGCACAGCTAGCGAGCCTTGTAGCGTGATGTCCTCTCGTGCTGCACCTCCCTTATGTTGTAATATTAACCCTTTGCCTGTAAAAGTCTCTCCTTAAGCTTAATAAGATGATCTGGTGCAGGAATAGAGTCTAATTTGGAAAGACACCGTTGACCTACTGACATCAGAAAAGAAGTAACCGAGAAGTTTATATATTTTAACGGCTCTGCTTTAATTTGTATTCGATAAAATTGTATAGGATTACTCATATATATGTCATCGTTCAATTATTTTGGCAGTTAAGGGCTTGGGTACTAAATTCCACGATATACGGTGAAGTTCTCTCATAATTCGTTTCTACCCGTCACTTTATTATTCCATGAAAGCATTTTATACCGGCTGAGGAACACTCACTTGGTTCTCAAAATGCAGATATTTGTATCCAGTGTGGGGAACGTTACGGCTCTAGGCTATGTTAGTGGCTCGCCGCGCTGACTGTGTGGAGCACCGGAATTCACCGAGGCTCCTTAAAGTACGTTGTTCATCTCCGCTCCATTTACTCATATCCCCGCAAATTGCAAACACAAATCAAGCAAGAATATGTCCTTTGGAAAGGGGACTGGGAGACGGTGCACCGTAAACACACACACACACACACACACACACACACACACGCCTGGTTCGCCTGACAGCCGCCAGAGTGCGGAGTGGCGCCGCCCAGTCTGTCTTCAGGGAATCGAACGCAAGGCTTTGCTCGTCTTGAGACTCCAGTGCCGAACGTAAACTAGTTTTTTTGTTACGTCTTGAGCACGGGAATGAATAAAAATATTGTAGATTACGAAAAATCCAGTCAAAGTTTGAGCAAAGGATTACAAAATGAATTCGTTAAATTTTATAGCGTGTATCCTCAGACTTCGTGAGGATGAGACAGTCGTGACTGATGACGGGATAGCGAGGAATGGAAGGAGTGAGGGGAAAGTTTAGGAAAGAGGAGAGAGAGTGAGGGAGGGAGGGGGGAGGATGCATGACGCCGACACGCATCCTTCTCCCGTGGCTGCAGCAGCGGCAGTGTTGCTGGAAAAGAGTTAAAAATACAATTGGGAATTTTGTATTTTACGTCATTACGCTGTGCTGGCTCGCCCCTCATGGCCTCGTCCTGCGGCACGGGACTGCTGATGTGTGAGCTTCCCGTGGGCTGCCTTACTAACTCTGTGTACACTGCCATGTAATTGTGGATCAACTCACTGAATGCCAACAGTTGGGATCATACAAAGTTTCACAATGCACTTTTATTTATGCCATTGGAGGGCAGCCAGGCGATTAGCAAATAAGAATTGAAAAAAAAGGGGACCAGAGTGCTTCAATAAAATAATCATCCGTATCTATGCCAATTTATTAAAAAGAAAAGATAACTTGATTCCACTTTCCATGGAGACTGGAAAAAAAATACACTACGTCGAGAATTCTTCCTTATTAGGTGTTATGAATACAGAAAGTGAAAGAAAATTATTTCCTCTTGAACTTTGAAGATGTGCAAAATATTCATACGAATGCATTTTTACCTCAAACTAAATAAATGAAGCTTAGAAATGCGTTGTTATAAATGTAACTTTCCAGAGCACCCGAACAATACTTTTACAGTCAATGTTTGTTGCAGGAATCCAGAGATAGTGGGAGATGGGGGAGGGGGATAAGCAGTCGGCAGGTTCAAAGAATACCCAGCTTTTGGATGAAGCTGTATAGTGACGCAACATTACCAGGGAGGGAGCGAGAGGCTGGGAACAACAGAAAAGGGCAGGTGGGCGGAGGCTGGGGAAAGGCAAGTGATGAAATGCATTACCTCCGGCTTCACCTGTTTCACTTTGCTTCATATTAGAGAGTACAGGATCGCTCAAAATAGAGCAGGGAAGCTGTGTGAGGCAAGACAGGTGTGTGAAGCAGGGCAGGGGTGTGAGACAGGGAAGGTGTATGAGGCAGGGCAGGTGTGTGAGGCAGTGCAGGTGTGTGAGGCAGGACAGGTGTGTGAGGCAGAGTAGGTGTGTGAGGCAGGGCAGATGTATGAGGCAGGGCAGGTGTGTAAGGCAGGGAAGGTATGTGAGGCAGGACTGGTGTGTAAGGCAGGGAAGGTGTGTGGGACAGGGCAGGTGTTTGAGGCAGGGCAGGTGTGTGAAACATGGCAGGTGTGTGAGGCAGGGCAGGTGTGTGAAGAGGGTAAGACCGATTCACCTCATCTCCTCCATGAGAAAAATTGGAACCATCGAAGTGAATATAGACTAAACTGACGACAGGCTTAAAAGAAAAAAAGAAAAAAAGAATAAATAATGACATGGGAATCACATTTGCTCTGCACTGAGAGGAGGAAATTAAAATACAACAAAATGACGAATGGCGTGGCCCGTGAACTGGGGGCGTTGTAATCAGCGTGGCGGCTCCGATGCGTTGATCAGCTCGCCTACCTTTTCTGACCGGCCCGACAGATTGGGGTTGATGACTCTTTTTCAATGATAATTAGTCCGGCTTAGGCAATGTACGTGCATCCCTTTGCAGAGTGATGTTTTATGATGGCCATTTAATTACCGCTTCTGTTTATGTCTTGAAATGAGAACAGTGCACAGTGTTAGCGAAAATAAACCATTTGTTGTATTTTTTTTTTTTTTTGTTAGTTGTTGATGTATTTCATTTGCTTCTACTTCAAGTTTTCATTACTGTTGTTAAGTTTCTGCTGTGTGTGTGTGTGTGTGTGTGTGTGTGTGTGTGTGTGTGTGTGTGTGTGTGTGTGTGTGTGTGTGTGTGTGTGTGTGCTTGTATTGTTTCTCTGTCGCCTTTTTCTCTTTCCGCATATCTATATTTTCTCATTAGTTTCCCTAGAGTTTCAAATTACTTTTTTTTTGTATCATGTTTTATTTCACTTCATTTCATTATTTATTTATTCTTCTATTTATTTATTGATTTATGAACTTATTAATCTATTCATTTATTTATTTATTTTGGCAGAGTAAAAGTGAAGTTTCGCCAGATATAATTTTTTCGTTCATTTCTTTAATCAATACAAAAGAAGCGTCACTATAATTGCTTCTCTGCTGATGGTATTTATTCAGCTCTAATTAATTCTGTCGAGAAATAAACAACAAATACAGATGTTCACTTTGCATTTCTCTCTTTGTGATCACATTCTTCATCTTCTCTTTTTTTTTTTTTTATTTATACCATGTGGGCTTTTCACGGGAATTTATGAGCTAAAGGGGATACTTTTTGGGGTACCTCCTATCTCAAAGCCCACCCGCTAGGAAACCGTTGCCCGAGTGAGGAAGCCCAACCTACACTGGGACCGTGGACAGGATTCGAACCCGTGCGCTTGAGGACCACGCAGACCCCAAAGCACGGATGGTTTCACTCTCTCTCTCTCTCTCTCTCTCTCTCTCTCTCTCTCTCTCTCTCTCTCTCTCTCTCTCTCTCTCTCTCTCTCTCTCTGGTTATCACGTCTCCTGTTTTACGTATTTGTATCTTACCCTCTAGACTTCTAAATTTATCTTTCACATTCCACATTCGATATGATTTTCTTGTTTTCCTGTTTTCGTTTCAATTTGTATTTCTGCTTTTAGGCGTTTGTCTTTCATCCTATATCTGTTTGTCTGTCTGTCTGTCTGTCTGTCTGTCTCTCTGTTATTTTTCTCTATCACTCTGTCTGTCTTTGCCCATGTGACTGTCTGTCTGTGTCCGTCCGTCCGTTGGTCTGTGCGTACGTGTGCTTGTCTGTCTGCCTGCTTCTCTGTCCATATATGTGTTTGATTTCCAGTCTGTGTCTGTGTTTGTGTGTTGATTTTCTGTGTGTTTGTGTCTGTTTGTCTGTCTGCATGTCGGTTTGTGTGTTTCTCCGCTTGTTTGTCAATCTGTTTTATTTATATTTCTGCTTGCGCGTCTTTCTGTCAGTCAGCTATGTAATCAGTCAGCATACACTCTCTCTCTCTCTCTCTCTCTCTCTCTCTCTCTCTCTCTCTCTCTCTCTCTCTCTCTCTCTCTCTCTCTCTCTCTCTCTCTCTCTCTCTCTCTCTCTCTCTCTCTCTCTCTCTCTCTCTCTCTCTCTCTCTCTCTCTCTCTCTCTCTCTCTCTCTCTCTCTCTCTCTCTCTCTCTCTCTCTCTCTCTCTCTCTCTCTCTCTCTCTCTCTCTCTCTCTCTCTCTCTCTCTCTCTCTCTCTCTCTCTCTCTCTCTCTCTCTCTCTCTCTCTCTCTCTCTCTCTCTCTCTCTCTCTCTCTCTCTCTCTCTCTCTCTCTCTCTCTCTCTCTCTCTCTCTCTCTCTCTCTCTCTCTCTCTCTCTCTCTCTCTCTCTCTCTCTCTCTCTCTCTCTCTCTCTCTCTCTCTCTCTCTCTCTCTCTCTCTCTCTCTCTCTCTCTCTCTCTCTCTCTCTCTCTCTCTCTCTCTCTCTCTCTCTCTCTCTCTCTCTCTCTCTCTCTCTCTCTCTCTCTCTCTCTCTCTCTCTCTCTCTCTCTCTCTCTCTCTCTCTCTCTCTCTCTCTCTCTCTCTCTCTCTCTCTCTCTCTCTCTCTCTCTCTCTCTCTCTCTCTCTCTCTCTCTCTCTCTCTCTCTCTCTCTCTCTCTCTCTCTCTCTCTCTCTCTCTCTCTCTCTCTCTCTCTCTCTCTCTCTCTCTCTCTCTCTCTCTCTCTCTCTCTCTCTCTCTCTCTCTCTCTCTCTCTCTCTGCCCTACTCATTGTGTTATCTCCTTCTCTTCTCCCTTTTTTCTTGGGTGTCGTGCTATCGCTGGCTGTAGAGAGTAGATTGTAGATAGTGGATTGAAAAAGCTGACTCTCCTAGATACAGGTCCGGCAAGCCCTTATCAGTCTATAGAGTACGTTGGGGCCGGTGACTCGTTCCCATGACTCCTTGAAGTGCCCCATACACCTTGATAACACACCCAGACACACACACACACACACACACACACACACACACACCCATACACCTTGATAACACACACACACACACACAAACAGGAACGCACGCAAACACACTCGAGTTCACGCACGCACATATACACACACTTTAATCTTCCGCTTTTCTCTCGAAGACAACATTTTCCTCCTCCTCCTCCTCCTCCTTCTCCTCCTTTTCCTCCTCCTCCTCCTCCTCCTCCTCCTCCTCCTCCTCCTCTTCCTCCTCCTACCTCCACCCCCTGTGCCTGCGACATCTGTGCTGCATTTCATTTCTCTGTCACCTGACTTGCTTTCGTAATATCGGCTTATTACTTTGTATTCTCACGGACACAGGCAAGCATATAAATACATACATACATACAGAGAGAGAGAGAGAGAGAGAGAGAGAGAGAGAGAGAGAGAGAGAGAGAGAGGGGGGCAAGCAGGCAGGCAGGCAGACAGACATGTAGACAGGTAGGCTGGCATATAGTCATGAAGGCAGGAAGACATGCAGGCAGACAGACAGACAAGATGGCATGTAAGCAGACAAAGAGCTGACGAAAGGAAAAGCAGACAACCAGATAGACAGACGGACAAACGGTCACACACACACACACACACACACACACACACACACACACACACACACACACACACACACACACACACACACACACACACACACACACACACACACACACACACACACACACACACACACACACACACACACACACACACACACACACACACACACACACACACACACACACACACACACACACACACACACACACACACACACACACACACATACACACACACACACACACACAGGAGCATCTGTTGGGCATCTGTTGGGCCAGGTATTGCTCTCCTCAATACGGGATGGGGAGGAGAAGGCATGGGGGGACACACAGGAGGAGGAAGAGGTGGGGAAGGAAGAGGAGGAGAGAAGAGTAAGAGGATACATGTGACCTCGCTTGTCATCTCTCGGGGTTAGCGCACTGTTCCATGGTCGGGGTCAGGCGTGGAGGTCATGGGAGGGAGGTAGTGAGATCCTTGAGATCAGTCGTGTATTGCATCAGAAAAAACTCCAAATAGCTAAGCTTCATTGTGGGTGTGCAGAGGCGGGGACATGACGGTGTGAGGGTCAGGCAGCTTTGGGTGAGATAAAGGGGAAAACTGAATAAAGAAATATTTTGCTGGCACTCAGAACTGAAGGTAAAAGGAAAATGAGGATAAGAACTGTGCTTTGGCGTCCATGGTGGTGTAGGCAAAAATGTGTTGCAGTCGCGCCATTACCGACATGGACATGGAATATGTAGATGTAATTTAACTGTCGATTGCACAAAAGAGATTAACATGGATGAGGGAGCAGGCCGCCGTGAGTGCGATGCGGCGCCTCTACCTGTACGCACGTAAGGCAATCAGCAAATACCCTTGACTGCTATGCACGCTCTTTTATACATACACACGAACACACACACACACACACACACACACACACACACACACACACACACACACACACACACACACACACACACACACACACACGGTGACTCAGATTTTTTTTTCTTTAGAAGTGCATATGAAAAGGTGAAGATTGTGTTTACGTGGTGTGATCATAGTGCTGCTGCTGCTGATAATGATGATGATGATGGCGATGATAATGATGATGATGATGATATGTGTGTGTGTGTGTGTGTGTGTGTGTGTGTGTGTGTGTGTGTGTGTGTGTGTACGTTTCATAGGATGGTGTTGGCTTTCAGTGCGTTGTCTTGACTCACTTCACGTCTTTTATAATAATCGAACATTATCATATCTATCCCGAGAAAAGAGTGAAGTGAGGATCATTATGACAAACTCATGCATCATTTCTTGTCAGTCATTTAACATGGTGGAGGTGCGTAAATTTATCGATGCATTTATATTTGTTGCCTATTTTTTTTTTTTTTTTTCAATGAGAACATTTGCCGATCTGTAACAATGTACTGATTGTTGCTTAATGCTATCTCTTTACACGCATTCCAGTTTCATAATGTCTCGGTTTTTTGGTCTGTAGAAACAATACTTCGTTATTTCTATTTCATAATCTTTTCTATTTTAGTAAAATATTTCTAGATATTCTTTCATGCTGAATGTTTTCTCTTACAGTTAAATATATCACCGTAGTTATGGGACATTTATTGTTTTACACGCAGTGCTTCTCTAGTACTTTCGACACTCACGTTAAAACTTCGCCCTTACGATTCCTTTATGTGTTCCATCGGCTGGTTAACGTCAAATGCGGCATTAGTGCGCTGAGCTTATATACTCATTACTTACATTTCCATGATTAGGCTGTCATTATGAGCTTGTCAAGAAATCTGGGATGTTTGCTTCCTGTGATTACTCGATTTTATCAAAACCTAATTTTTTTTTTTTTTTTTTTTGTGTGTGATGATATCAGTTCTTTTGTAGTTGAGCATAGCATAGTTATGTAGTAGCATTGCTTCACGTTACGAACAATACTTAGCATAGGTTGCAGTTGCACAAGACAAACATTGCAAAATCAACGGGAACAAGACTGGCGCAGTGAAACAAATCAAGATATTGACATCGACACACCGACACCAGTTTGATCAAGTGACGCACTGCCATCAACAGATCCACACGGCGTTTCTACATCATGGGAGAAACCAGTCTGGCCTTTTTTGTAGGTTCAAGTTCAGTTTAAGATTTATTATTTTCTTCATTGACTGGCCCGTACTACGTTTGCCGTCTATATATATACTGTCTTTGACGTTACTCAATGGTCGCCTACAAATATGATATTACATGTATACTTCTTCCGTAGCTTGATTTTATTTTCACACACACACACACACACACACACACACACACACACACACACACACACACACACACACACACACACACACACACACACACACACACAACTGGTCCTATAATCCAGGCACAGTCAGCTGCCCCAAGCAATCAGTCCGTCCACCCTCACCTGGGTGGCCATTCACCAATATAACTGGCCAGCATAACTGCCCTTTGCTCCTGCATCCGGGTCTGCCAAGCCAACGGGCTCTCATAGTGACTCGTCTGGGCGCAAGACCTCAACGTTTGAACTCTGCTAGCTTTAGTGGAGAGAGAGAGAGAGAGAGAGAGAGAGAGAGAGAGAGAGAGAGAGAGAGAGAGAGAGAGAGAGAGAGAGAGAGAGAGAGAGAGAGAGAGAGAGAGAGAGAGAGAGAGAGAGAGAGAGAGAGAGAGAGAGAGAGAGAGAGAGAGAGAGAGAGAGAGAGAGAGAGAGAGAGAGAGAGAGAGAGAGAGAGAGAGAGAGAGAGAGACTTGAAGAGGAATGACTATTGAGTGAGTTTAAAGGTTCACTACGTGATTTCCGCTGAATCTGAGGTAGTACATACATACACGCCATGTCAGGCCACACGTTCACTGAGACTTGCAGATGCCATATCGCCTTAAGTGGACTCGTGGTTTTTCCCGTCGACTTTCTCATTGTCCAGGACGTCATGAAGTTTTCAACGGGTGCGCCACAGAAGTTGACGATTTTCCACTCAACCTCTGACTGAAGCTCTGGCGTATTGAAAATTAGTTTGCAAGTCTTTTTTGAGTATGATTAAACAAAAACATATAAGATAAAAACTGTTTAAAGTGAGATTTCGGGACCACAGCCTTTATGAAGTGTATCAAGTAATAGATATTACGAGTTAATTATGTGTGAGTGAAAGACGCCGCTGTGACTGAAAGGAACGCTCCACTTGAACGTCACCTACACGGTTCACATTTAGATTTTCTATCCTTTCATCTTCAGCGAGACAAATGGATATTGAATATGGAGGGGAATACAACCATGATAAGCTGATCCCCTAAAGCCGCATCTTCAGGTCACTGACACATATCAAGACACACTTCTTAATAATCTACATTACATCCCTTTTTCATTATTCATACCTGATATGCACGCTCGAGTCTTGTTCACTCTAACATATAAAGTTTTTTCATTACTTTTCACCTTCGGTCTCTCGGTAGTCTGCTGGAAGGAGCGGTCCCCTACACAATGAAAAGACCAAACATTTTATTTTCTTATTTATCAATTAAGATATTTTTTTCATTCATTATCTATTATCATTATTATTACTTTTTCATTTTCCCTTTAGAATGATATGACTGTGCTTTCAAGATGCATCGTTGGTATATCCTTTGTGACATTCAAGGTTTGTCCTCGACTCCACGTTCCAAGATTGCTTTGGCCTCCCCGTGTCCACAGCTCGCCTCAGATCAAGCGCTGTACTGATCCTCCAGAGAAAACAATTACGTACCATGTCTTGTTTGCCACTCTCAACGATCCCTGCTGATGATTACCTCCACTCTATAGAATCAAATTTGTTGTGAGCTGATGCTGCGTTTCCTAAACACACACACACACACACACACACACACACACACACACACACACACACACACACACACACACACACACACACACACGCCCAGTAGCTCAGTGGTTAGAGCGCTGGCTTCACAAGCCAGAGGACCGGGGTTCGATTCCCCGGCCGGGTGGAGATATTTGGGTGTGTCTCCTTTCACGTGTAGCCCCTGTTCACCTAGCAGTGAGTAGGTACGGGATGTAAATCGAGGAGTTGTGACTTTGTTGTCCCGGTGTGTGGTGTGTGCCTGGTCTCAGGCCTATCCGAAGATCGGAAATAATGAGCTCTGAGCTCGTTCCGTAGGCTGTCTCGTCAGAGACTGCAGCAGATCAAACAGATCAAACAGTGAAACACACACACACGTGAGAGCTCATCCTTTGGTCTGAAATTAGCTAGTACTTAACCTTTTTAGCGAATCCAGGTAAATTGCTCGACAGTAAATAGCGCGAAATCATTTGTTCAAAAAATAAATTTTCGAATTATCAATTGGTCGAACAGCAAATTCCTTGAGATACTTCGAAGCATTCACCTCAGCATTCAGTGTTTCAGGCTCATCTCTCTGTGCTGAATTACTACATGGTGGCAGGGCTACTCTCTGTATGTGTGGCTCTCCCTTTCTTCCCATACCAACCATATCAATTGTTTATACCCTTGCTTTACAATCTTCCCTGAATTTTTAGGTACTCGTCACTGGATTATTTTGTATATTGTAAATTTGCTGGATTTAGCGATAACAATAATAAGACACCTTTAAACTTTAATACTTCCATTAACCAAATATCAACTTATTCATTTTTATCTCATTATTATTATAGTTAGTAGTATTAGTATTAGTATTAGTATTAGTAGCATCATCATCATCATCATCATCATCATCATCATTATCATTCTATGCGTGGGTAGAAAGGTAAGTTAAACAAACCACAAAATGATGTGAATAGCACAAGTTGCAAAACAATACACACGGGAAATCAGGAACTATTTATCACCATTTCGACTGTACACGCGAGTCTGTCTGTCTGTCTATGTATGTATGTATGTATGTATATATGTATGTATGTATGTATCTATGTATGTACTTATGAATATAAAGAAAAAGGAAAATAAATCAAGCCTGAAAACCAACAATCCGTCTTACTTAAAAAAAAAAAAACTTAGCTGAGAGAGATACAAGGATTCAAAATTCTCTCCCAGACTTTCACCGCGCGGCAGAACCCTACGGACATTACTCCCGCGTTTCACTAACTCTATGGGCGCACACAACACTTTTCACACCTTCCTTTGCGATCCCTAAGTACTTTCAAACTGTTCATGGTGCTAATGACGTTATCATTCTTCTATTTGCTGTGTTTGTTAATGTCTGGGGCTGTGTTGTGTGTGCGCTGCTCTTGTTGACAGTGGCGTCCGTGTTGGGTGGTGTGGCGGACATGACGCGGCGGTGGTGATGGTGGGTGTTGACAGGAAGCAGCGCGGGGAGGGGTTACTGAGAGAGAGAGAGAGAGAGAGAGAGAGAGAGAGAGAGAGAGAGAGAGAGATGATGTCTTTTTATTATACTTGATACATGTTAGCTTTTTTGTCTTGCTCTTCTCTCTCTCTCTCTCTCTCTCTCTCTCTCTCTCTCTCTCTCTCTCTCTCTCTCTCTCTCTCTCTCTCTCTCTCTCTCTCTCTCTCTCTCTCTCTCTCTCTCTCTCTCTCTCTCTCTCTCTCTCTCTCTCTCTCTCTCTCTCTCTCTCTCTCTCTCTCTCTCTCTCTCTCTCTCTCTCTCTCTCTCTCTCTCTCTCTCTCTCTCTCTCTCTCTCTCTCTCTCTCTCTCTCTCTCTCTCTCTCTCTCTCTCTCTTCTTTTTTTTTTTTTTTTTTATTTAAACAAAACTTAATACAAAGGAACATGTACCCAAAGGCGCACTGTCGTGTGCTACCTATTCTAAGGGTACTACAATCTATTTCTCTACAATATTTACAAGACTTAAAAATAGATAATATACAAGATGGTCAGCATGTAAATGGAGCACTATTCGTTTCACTTCACTAGCACTATTCACGCACTGCACTACACTGAGTGTCACGTCACAAAGAGTGTCAGAGGAGTTGGCAGTGTCTGTCTCCACTTATGTGCCATCAGTTTGACACTGTGTGTTCATCTCCTGGACGTGAGGCACCGCGGCCGTGAACAAGTTCCACATCCTGGAGACGCGTCCTGCGAAGGTGCGTTGATGCTGACACCCGTGGGATCGCGGCACCTCTACGGCGTCACCACCATTGAGCACCGTTCTCGTGCTCCGTGCGGTGACTCTTAGAGGATGACGCAGCCCTGCCAGATGTGGCACTCTTTGCACCTGTGCCTTATGGAACACTACGATCGCCGCCACGTCTCTGCGGTGTTCCAGTGAATCAAGGGGACGCTCAGGCTCTGGGTGAGGTGGTAGTGCAGCATCTACTAGCCGTATGGCGCGGCGTTGGATGCTGTCCAGTCTCCTTCTGTGTGTGGCGGCACAGGACATCCAGGAGAGAGCTGCGTATTCAAGGTGGGGCCGCACCTGTGCCTTGTACAGCAGCAGTCTCCCCTTCCTGTCGAGGAAACTGGCGATCCTTCTGAGAGCGGAGATCCTGTGAGAGGCTTTCTTGGCAATGGTTTTGACATGCCTGTCAAACCTCAGCCCTCGATCCACCTCCACTCCAAGTATCTTGACGTCATCTTGGAGTGGGAGAGCAGCAGCGCCAAAGACAACTTTCCTGCCATTGCTGCCATGGCGGCTGGGGACCGAGAGACAACCATTGCTTGTGTCTTCTCCGGCGCGAATGTCACTTGCCAGCGAGCACCCCACTCCTTTATCACTCGTAGCTGCTGATTGATGGCCTCAGCAGCCCGCCCACTGTCCTGGCGTGGATAGGTATAGGAGGGTGCAGTCATCAGCATAGGCCATGACTCCTGGCAGTAGCTGGAGAAGATCATCCACGTAGATATTCCACAGGAGTGGGCCAAGAATTGAACCCTGTGGCACTGATGCCTCCACAGGCAGGGACTCAGATGTTTGCCCGTTGACAACCACCTTGAGGCTTCTGTCCTGCAGGTAATTTCCCAAGAGTCGTAGCAAGCCACCCTGGATGCCTTTAGCACGAAGCTTTTCTAGTAATCCGTTGTGCCATACTTTATCAAAAGCTCCTGCTATGTCCAAAGCAACCACTATAGTGTCCTTGCCGTCGTCGAGGGCGTCCTGCCAATGCCTGGTGAGAAGCATCATTAGGTCGGAGGTTGACCTTCCAGGTCTGAACCCAAACTGTTGGTCTGAGAGGAGGGCATTGTCCTTGAGATGTCTACACACCACCTCTGCCACGACCCTCTCAAACACTTTACCCACCACTGACAACAGGGATATGGGTCTGTAGTTTTTTGGGTCCGTCCTGGAGCTTTTTGTGTGCAGGAACTACTCGAGCCTCCTTCCACACTGAAGGCCAGACGTTTTCCCGTACACAAGTTGTGAACTTGGGTGAGAGGGGCAGCCAGTTCCTGGGAGCATCGCTTCAGCAGGTGCGGGCTGATGTCATCAGGGCCGGTGGCTTTCTGTGTGTCCAGCCCCGCAATAATCGCTTCACCTGCTGATGCGTCACCTCCACCATGGTGACAGTCTTCTCACATTGCTGGACCAGCTGAGGCGGTGGCTGCTGTGGATTCCCGACCTTCATTTTTCCAGCAAACAAGGAAGCCAGCAACTGTGCCCTCTCCTTACTGCTGGTGGCGACAGTACCGTCCTGCTTGCTGAGGGAGGGATGGATTCTTGGTGGCCAGTTCCTTGTTTGTCCTTAACAAGAGACCACCAAGTTTTGTTTCCTACGCCAGTGCCACACAGTTTCCGGCGCAGGCTTTCCTCCCACTTTTTAAGGCCCACTTGCTGGTTACCACCATCCTCCTGCTGCAGCCCTGTGCTCCTTGTTGCTCTCTCTCTCTCTCTCTCTCTCTCTCTCTCTCTCTCTCTCTCTCTCTCTCTCTCTCTCTCTCTCTCTCTCTCTCTCTCTCTCTCTCTCTCTCTCTCTCTCTCTCTCTCTCTCTCTCTCTCTCTCTCTCTCTCTCTCTCTCTCTCTCTCTCTCTCTCTCTCTCTCTCTCTCTCTCTCTCTCTCTCTTTAAACAAAACTTTATACAAAGGAACATGTACCCAAAGGCGCACTGTCGTGTGCTACCTATTCTAAGGGTACTACAATCTATTTCTCTACAATATTTACAAGACTTAAAAATAGATAATATACAAGATGGTCAGCATGTAAATGGAGCACTATTCGTTTCACTTCACTAGCACTATTCACGCACTGCACTACACTGAGTGTCACGTCACAAAGAGTGTCAGAGGAGTTGGCAGTGTCTGTCTCCACTTATGTGCCATCAGTTTGACACTGTGTGTGTTCATCTCCTGGACGTGAGGCACCGCGGCCGTGAACAAGTTCCACATCCTGGAGACGCGTCCTGCGAAGGTGCGTTGATGCTGACACCCGTGGGATCGCGGCACCTCTACGGCGTCACCACCATTGAGCACCGTTCTCGTGCTCCGTGCGGTGACTCTTAGAGGATGACGCAGCCCTGCCAGATGTGGCACTCTTTGCACCTGTGCCTTATGGAACACTACGATCGCCGCCACGTCTCTGCGGTGTTCCAGTGAATCAAGGGGACGCTCAGGCTCTGGGTGAGGTGGTAGTGCAGCATCTACTAGCCGTATGGCGCGGCGTTGGATGCTGTCCAGTCTCCTTCTGTGTGTGGCGGCACAGGACATCCAGGAGAGAGCTGCGTATTCAAGGTGGGGCCGCACCTGTGCCTTGTACAGCAGCAGTCTCCCTTCCTGTCGAGGAAACTGGCGATCCTTCTGAGAGCGGAGATCCTGTGAGAGGCTTTCTTGGCAATGGTTTTGACATGCCTGTCAAACCTCAGCCCTCGATCCACCTCCACTCCAAGTATCTTGACGTCATCTTGGAGTGGGAGCAGCAGCGCCAAAGACAACTTTCCTGCCATTGCTGCCATGGCGGCTGGGGACCGAGAGACAACCATTGCTTGTGTCTTCTCCGGCGCGAATGTCACTTGCCAGCGAGCACCCCACTCCTTTATCACTCGTAGCTGCTGATTGATGGCCTCAGCAGCCCGCCCACTGTCCTGGCGTGGATAGGTATAGGAGAGGGTGCAGTCATCAGCATAGGCCATGACTCCTGGCAGTAGCTGGAGAAGATCATCCACGTAGATATTCCACAGGAGTGGGCCAAGAATTGAACCCTGTGGCACTGATGCCTCCACAGGCAGGGACTCAGATGTTTGCCCGTTGACAACCACCTTGAGGCTTCTGTCCTGCAGGTAATTTCCCAAGAGTCGTAGCAAGCCACCCTGGATGCCTTTAGCACGAAGCTTTTCTAGTAATCCGTTGTGCCATACTTTATCAAAAGCTCCTGCTATGTCCAAAGCAACCACTATAGTGTCCTTGCCGTCGTCGAGGGCGTCCTGCCAATGCCTGGTGAGAAGCATCATTAGGTCGGAGGTTGACCTTCCAGGTCTGAACCCAAACTGTTGGTCTGAGAGGAGGGCATTGTCCTTGAGATGGCTACACACCACCTCTGCCACGACCCTCTCAAACACTTTACCCACCACTGACAACAGGGATATGGGTCTGTAGTTTTTGGGTCCGTCCTGGAGCTTTTTGTGTGCAGGAACTACTCGAGCCTCCTTCCACACTGAAGGCCAGACGTTTTCCCGTACACAAGTTGTGAAGACTTGGGTGAGAGGGGCAGCCAGTTCCTGGGAGCATCGCTTCAGCAGGTGCGGGCTGATGTCATCAGGGCCGGTGGCTTTCTGTGTGTCCAGCCCCGCAATAATCGCTTCACCTGCTGATGCGTCACCTCCACCATGGTGACAGTCTTCTCACATTGCTGGACCAGCTGAGGCGGTGGCTGCTGTGGATTCCCGACCTTCATTTTTCCAGCAAACAAGGAAGCCAGCAACTGTGCCCTCTCCTTACTGCTGGTGGCGACAGTACCGTCCTGCTTGCTGAGGGAGGGATGGATTCTTGGTGGCCAGTTCCTTGTTTGTCCTTAACAAGAGACCACCAAGTTTTGTTTCCTACGCCAGTGCCACACAGTTTCCGGCGCAGGCTTTCCTCCCACTTTTTTAAGGCCCACTTGCTGGTTACCACCATCCTCCTGCATGCAGCCCTGTGCAGGTCCTTGTTGCGCCGAGTCGGGTTCCTCTTGTAGCGGAGCCAGGCAGCATACTTTGCCTCGGCAGCAACACGGCAACGGTAGCCAAACCATGGCTGATCCGTCGATCTGGTGGTGTATTCCCTGTGTGGGACGTGGCGTCTCTGGAGGGCGAGAAGGTGAGAGGTGAGTGCAAGTGCTTCACTCTCTGCTCCTCCCTGTAGCAGAGTGGCCCATGGGGTGTGGGTCAGGTCGCGGCGCAGGGAAGCCCAGTCTGCTTTGTTCCACAGCCAGATGGTGCGGGTGGTGGCCTCGTCCTGAGCCACGCCCACTTCCAGCTGTGTCAGTACAGCGTGATGGTCAGAGCTGCCCACGAGCCCCAGCTGATGACACTGAAGCTTGTCTTCCTGGTAGTCTGAGATGACAGGGTCTAATGTCCCTCCTCGTTCATGTGTGGGGAAGGTGACATGATCTGTCAGACCCTGCACCTCTCTCTCTCTCTTTCTCTCTCTCTCTCTCTTGTCTCTCTCTCAGAGTGAGTCTTGTCGCGGGGGGCGATACAGGGCACACAGCAGGAGGGCTGAGCGGTCTGCCAGCATTACTCGGAAGTACATCATCTCCATCATTGGAGGCGTGTCTATGTCGAGTAGCTGGGCCTGCATTCCTTCCTTGAAGCAGACAGCCACTCCACCTCCTGTTCGCTCCTGTCGGTCCCTCCTCACCCAGTGGGTGAAGCCCTGCATCCTGCCATACGTGGGCTCCACCTCACTGTTCAGCCATGTCTCGGTCACCACAACAACGTCTGCATTGTGTCGTTGCACACAGTTGTGGTATAAGTCTGCAAGGTTAGTCCGGAGACCACGGACGTTGCTAGAGACGACCTTTAGTTGGCGGCGGGGGCAAGCTGGCTGTACCATGGTGAGATGGTAGTGATGCTTTGGTGGTTAGGGTCCGCGGCCGACTGCTGGTACTGGTGAAGAGGAGTGGTCCACTGCCGCCCCTGGCTCTGATTCCAGATACCAGGCAGGAAGGAGTGGGCGAGGTTGTGGCAGGACTGAAATGAAGTGAGGGGTGGGCGGGCTGAGGCGCTGCAGGTGGGAAGGGTGTGGCTGTGTCTTTCCAAAGAGCCGCTGTAGGAGACGCTCCTGACGTAAATCGTCAGTTCTGGCGTGGCAAGTAGCAGAAGTTTCCTTTCCGTGAGCAGTACTCACACACTTTTGCCTTGGCTCGCTTTTGTGTCTGCTTGGTGGCCTGGTGAGTCCTCAGTCCTTCGCTGGACACCTCCTCGCGTCCTGACTTCCCTCTTAGATTTCTTTTTCTCCAATCTCCTGAAGTGGTCTGAGGAGAGGTTCGTGGGCGAACAGAGGCACCGCGATCTACTCCGTTCGCTGTGTTTATGGAGGAAGAGTCCCTGCTGCTCTGTGTGGCGGTAGACGTGGTAGTGAGTACCGAGCAGTCACTCTGTGTGGCAGAAGGAGTGACAGTGGACGCTGGGGAGGTGTCACAGTCGCTCTGTGTGGCGGTGGAAGCAGTGGAGGTAGGCGGAGCGGTCGTTGTTTCCCGGGCAGGCGAAGGGAAGGTGGAAGTGGAGAAAACAGCTGCGTACCGGATCTGTTGCGGTTTATCCGAGCTCCACCACGTCCTCCACCTCTCAGAGTCCTGACAAACCACCTCCCAGTGTTCGTCAATTGACTCTGCGTGGGCGCTGACTGCCTGAGAGCGTGTGGCTACTTGCGTCTGGCGCTGTTTTGACGCTATCAGCCTGTCTGCTACTCTGAGAGCCGCAGCAAACACGTCTCTGTGCTGTATGATCAAGTCTCGGTCGTCCTGGAGGGACTTAATCACACAGTTTTGTTGAGAGGCTTCCTCAGTGAGCTTCTCAACTAGTGAAACTAGCTCTCCTCTCTCCAAGCCCTCCCACTGACTCTCCCCACTATCGTCCGGTAGTGGCGTGGGGGGGGTGTCAGTCTCCTCGCTGATGTAGATGACGGGGTCCGGGATGTTTGCTTGAGTCGTAGCTGTTCCGTGTAGCTACACTTGAAGACTGGCGTATCCCCAAGGCAGCTGTTGTGACAAAGGTTACGGCAGGTTTCCTCGTCACAGCTCACGTGTTGAGTCTTAAGTGTTGCTTTGCCACAAACGCAACACCAATTCTGTGGCTGGTAGCCAGGCAAGTCTCGCCTGGCTATGGGGCGATGGGCGGGGCTGGACATTGAGGGAGAGGATAAGTGATTCCTGGGGAATTGTGGAGCCAGGTGTGGGAGCGACAACGAGTGTTGGCTCTAAACGACACGTACGACACTAACACACTCGTGAACACAGACACTAAACACTGGCACAGAACACAAAGCACTTCCCCACAGGCGCACAAAAAACACACGACACTAACTACCTCTCCCACAAGTCAAGCCAAACCAGCCACGGAGAGAGATACAGGTTGTTTAAAAAAACTACCTTGGAGAGATTTGGCAACTGTGTGCTGCCTTAGGCCTCGCGTCAGGTCAGGCCCGGGTCTCGGTCACTGCACGGGTACAAACACTCTTTTCAAGTGATTTTTAACACTATTGCAAGGCTTAGCACACCTACACTTTTACATGGACACCAGGACACTTAGCACTTCAAGCACTGAAATTTTCACAACACTGCACTTCACAACTCTCTCTCTCTCTCTCTCTCTCTCTCTCTCTCTCTCTCTCTCTCTCTCTCTCTCTCTCTCTCTCTCTCTCTCTCTCTCTCTCTCTCTCTCTCTCTCTCTCTCTCTCTCTCTCTCTCTCTCTCTCTCTCTCTCTCTCTCTCTCTCTCTCTCTCTCTCTCTCTCTCTCTCTCTCTCTCTCTCTCTCTCTCTCTCTCTCTCTCTCTCTCTCTCTCTCTCTCTCTCTCTCTCTCTCATCATGTTGCCTTTCGACCAATTGATAATTCTAGATTTATCTTTCGAACAGTTGGTTTTGGGCACTTTACCTTCGCACAATCGATTTCGAGCAATTTACCGGATACCACCTTTGATTCATACAACATTTTGCAGCACTCACTCTTAAGTATCCTTTTACGAAATTACTCATTCCATATTTAACTTCTTAGTATCTCTTGGCTACACTAATGATAATGCAATGTGATCTAGACAGAATACTTAACACAACGTAATTGTATTTTTATGCAATAACTTAATAATTTAGAAGAAAAAAAAACATATGTATAGTTGGTTGCAGGAGAATTGATATCGGTGCACTTATTAAGGAGGTGAAATCAGCATAACAAGAAATGAAGCTGATGAAATGACATTGGGTAGATAAGCATCATGTAAGAATGCATATCTGTCGAGGGAAGAGGAGCTGGTGTGTTGTATATTCGTAGGTCATGTTCTCTGAGAAGGTTGTCCTGGTGGTGTTGGTGACACCCTTCCCTCTTTATCCTCGTACCCGCGCTGTCTGACCCTCACGATCACTGTCGGGGGGAGGGGGGAAGACTCGAGTATTTAGATTAACCTTGGTTAGACACACGCTTAAAAGAATAAGAACAAAAATTTTCCATTGAATCAAACAAATACCTTTCATATGAATGGCTGCGTAGCTGACGGTCTCACTTACTGAATACCTGCTAACTGACTGAATAATTGAATTCCTGGTTGAATGAATGTTAAATAAATGAATGACCAAAAGGTTGACTGACTGATTAATTAGCTAATGAACTATCTTACTAATTAATCATCTGCCCTATTGATTGATGTATCAATTAACTAGCTGATTGAAAGTCTGACTGATTAAATCACTAAATGCTTGACTGACTGACCAATTAACAACCGATTAGAAGTGGTACCAACTAATAAACTGACTGACTGCTTGATTGATTGACTGGCTGCATTTACTGACTGACTGATTGAGCATAAAGGAAGGTCTACCATTTAGAAGTACATTGAAGAAGAGAAGAAAGGAGAGGACGAAGATAAATACAAACCAGTGTGAGTGGATGGGGATAGGAGAGTAGATTGAGAAACAGGAGTAGCGTGATGGCTGGCTGGGTGAGGTGGGCGAGTGGGTCGGGGGAGGCACGTATCAGTGAGAAAGATTAGGTCATTCCCTTTACAATCTCTATAATCAGTTAATGGCTCAGTCCAATCAGCCTTGAGCCTCGTTTTGTCGTGGCGGGAGATGGAAGGGGGGTTATTGGACAGGCCAGGAGTGAGAAGGAGGGAGTGAGGGAGGCAGGCAGAGATGGGTTGTAGGAAAGCAATGAAACGAGGAGGGACTGCTGGAGCAAGAAGAGAGAGCAGCAGAAAGGAGGAATGGAGCTGGAAAACTAGACAGAAAGCAAAGACACCAGAATGAAATGGAAGGAAAATCAGGGAAGAAGAAAGTGAGAAACTGTCGTGGAGAGAGAGAGATGACAGGAAACCGAGAAGGAAACTGAGTTACAGGAACAAAGAAGGAAAGAGTGGACGAGAGCAAGATTAAGAGGAGTGCTTATGAAAGGGATATGAAAGAAAGGTCTGGGAAGGAGCAAGGAGAGGACGAAACAGAAGATAGGAAAAGAGAATAAGGATAAAAGGGGGAAAAAGATGAAAGGGAGTACAATAAAAAGGGATACAAGATAACGAGCAGCAAAGGAGAAAGAGGAAAAGAATGATAACTGAAGGAGAAGCAGCAGGAGGAGGAAGAAAGGAAAGTGAAGGCGTAGCAGAAGGTGAAGAAAGGAATAAGAAGATGCAACGTTAGTAAAGAAGAAAGAGGAAGGGGAGGTGAATAGAACGGACTCACTAATCAAATTGGCAATTTTAAGTCAAAGGGGAGTTTCAGAAGAAGAATGGACACATATATGGATAACGATGATAGGAGAAAAAGGTAGAGATTGCCACGTGTAGATCTAATGGCTTCCTGCACCTTGTCTTATATTCTTATGTTCTTATAAAGTAATGGAAAGATGCAGAGAAGTAGGACAGTAGGTAAAATAGTGGCTGAGAGGAAGGTGAAGGAAGAAGCAGTAGAAATAAATAAAGTAAGAAAAAGAAGAGAAGAGAACAAATCTTGAGAGAGAAGAGAAAAGTAAGAAGAGGAGGGATTTAAGAAAGGAAAAAGAAGGAGAAGAGAAATTGGGTAGAAAGACTAAAGGAGAATAAGAAAGGAAGCGAGTGAGGGAAGAGAAAACAGAAGATAAAGAAAACGGAGGAAGAGAAAGAAAGATGGAAAGTTTGGAAACAGTGGAAGAGAAGAAAGGAAAGAGAAACGAGAAGAAAGGAACAGGAAGGGAATGAAAATGAGAATGAAAACATGAATAGAGAAGGAAATAAAATAAACAGATAGTATACGAAAAGTGGGAAGGACGGATGAGAATAAAACAAGAAGAAAAGGAAAAGAGAGGAGGAATTAGAGGAGAAGGAGGATGGGGAGAAGGATGGAGGGAGAGAGAAGATTGATCTCTTTATTTCCAGGTCACGTAAAGTTGTTAATGACAGAGCCAAACTTAGAAAAACGCACTGAATCTCTTTGGATTTAGCTTTGGATTATGGATTTTGCGAATTGGAAACCTCATTTATTCTCCGTATGACTTTTTTTCCTTCTTCTTCTTCTTCTTCTTCTTCTTCTTCTTCTTTTCTATTCGTTTCATTGTCTTCTTTTTTCCTTCTTTTTCTTTTTCTTTTTCTTCTTCTTCTTCTTCTTCTTCTTCTTTTCGATTGATTTCATTGTCTTCTTTTTTTCCTTCTTCTTCTTCTTTTCGATTCGTTTCATTGTCTTTTTCCTTCTTCTTCTTCTTCTTCTTCTTCTTCTTCTTCTTCTTCTTCTTCTTCTTCTTCTTCTTCTTCTTCTTCTTCTTCTTCTTCTTCTTCTTCTTCTTCTTCTTCTTCTTCTTCTTCTTCTTCTTCTTCTTCTTCTTCTTCTTCTTCTTCTTCTTCTTCTTCTTCTTCTTCTTCTTCTTCTTCTTCTTCTTCTTCTTCTTCTTCTTCTTCTTCTTCTTCTTCTTCTTCTTCTTCTTCTTCTTCTTCTTCTTCTTCTTCTTCTTCTTCTCTTCTTCTTCTTCTTCTCTTCTTCTTCTTCTTCTTCTTCTTCTTCTTCTTCTTCTTCTTCTTCTTCTTCTCGTATGTTGCCTTGGTGAATTCTTCTTTTTCCTTTTCTTTTATTCCAGCAATCGTTATTCTTATTGCAGTCGTGTATTTTTATTTCTTCTTATCATCGTATCGTTGTCTCAATTCTTCTCTTCAGGTTTCATGCTGGTAATACTTCAAAAGGTATTTCTTTGTATTATTATTTCTTTGCTTTGTTTTTCGCAATTCTTTTTTCTTCCCACTGTCATTTTTTTCTTCTTTTTTTTCTCTCATCCAGTTGTTCGTTTGATTTCACTACGCTTTCTAGTCTCTTCCTTTTATTCTTCTCTGTGTCTTTTTTTTTTCTTTCTGTTTCTCCATTTTCCTTCACGTATCTCCATTTACCTCAGGGTGTTTCCTGGTTTCATTTTCTTGCATTTTTCTTCAATGTTTTGTCTTGTTATTATCTCTCTCTCTCTCTCTCTCTCTCTCTCTCTCTCTCTCTCTCTCTCTCTCTCTCTCTCTCTCTCTCTCTCTCTCTCTCTCTCTCTCTCTCTCTCTCTCTCTCTCTCTCTCTCTCTCTCTCTCTCTCTCTCTCTCTCTCTCTCTCTCTCTCTCTCTCTCTCTCTCTCTCTCTCTCTCTCTCTCTCTCTCTCTCTCTCTCTCTCTCTCTCTCTCTCTCTCTCTCTCTCTCTCTCTCTCTCTCTCTCTCTCTCTCTCTCTCTCTCTCTCTCTCTCTCTCTCTCTCTCTCTCTCTCTCTCTTGATGCTGAATATCTCTTTTTATTCAATGACTGTTTTTGTCGATGTCTAACTTTTGCACTCACCTTTCACTCGTCTCTCTCTCTCTCTCTCTCTCTCTCTCTCTCTCTCTCTCTCTCTCTCTCTCTCTCTCTCTCTCTCTCTCTCTCTCTCTCTCTCTCTCTCTCTCTCTCTCTCTCTCTCTCTCTCTCTCTCTCTCTCTCTCTCTCTCTCTCTCTCTCTCTCTCTCTCTCTCTCTCTCTCTCTCTCTCTCTCTCTCTCTCTCTCTCTCTCTCTCTCTCTCTCTCTCTCTCTCTCTCTCTCTCTCTCTCTCTCTCTCTCAAGTGAGCATACTAATTATTGCTGATCTCTAAATCACTCGATCATGGCTACTAACACTCCAATAATACCATTTCAACTTTTGAATAATGTTGACTTTATAAACCAGTTTCATGAACCTTCAAACCATTGTTTTCCACTTTCCGTTATTGATCAACTGACTTATAATACCTCTGTTTCTAGTCATAGGCAGTTAGTGGATGATTCACTCTCGAATTATATTTTTCGGGAAGCTATTTGTCGCTGTTTTCTGTAATGACCAGTGTATGAATAATTCACCTTCTCAATGTAGTTTTAACATTCTGTCATTCAATATTAGTAGTGTACCACTACACTTCGAAACACTCCTCAACCAATGTATTAGTCCAGCTGCCATAAATTTCCAGGTTATCTGTTTATGTGAAACCCGTCTTAATGATGAAATTAGTACACTTTACAATATTACTAATTACACAGCTTATTTTAAAAATAAGAGCACATCTGGTGGTAGGATTTGCAATATATCTACACAAAACATATGTTGCATCACTATTACAAGACATCACTTTGCAATTTCCACATATTGAGTCCTTATTTCTAAAGGTTGCACATCCACACAAGTGTATGATTGGCACCATATACAGACCTCCTAACACAAGTATTCCTGCTTTCTTGTTAACACTAGAACATATTTTAGAGACTGTGTCTAGGTTGAACATTAAATGTTATATCATGGGTGATTTCAATATAAATCTTTTAACACATAGTGAGCACACTCAGAATTTTTCAAACCTGTTTTATTCCTACGCGTTTTTCCCTGTCATAAACAAACCCACTAGAGTTTCAGAAAAATAAGCCACAATAATAGATTATATATAGACCAATGATATGCATAATTATATTTCCAGCGGTATTTTGTACACAACTATCAGTGATCACTTCCCGGTTCTTAGCTCATTTTCTGTGCCAATGCCCAATTTTCAGTCTCCGAAAATAAAAATTTCAAAAAGAATAATTTCTAACAACAATATTGACAATTTTGCAATAGAATTAACAGAGTTTGACTTGGAAAGAGACTGCAAATACTGGAGTAGATGACCATTTCAATGCGTATATGGATAGATTCACGCACCTTTACAACAAACACTTCCCTATAAAAGAATACACAATTAAGGAAAAACACAGCAACAAACAATATATATAACTGAAGACATAAGAAGGTCCATTAAAGAACGCAACAGACTCCAAAAGTTATATGACAAGTGGCCATTTACCTACAGAACTAGATTTAAAAAATACAGAAATACCCTAACTTCCTTAATAAGATCACCAAAAGAAAATTATTATAAATCTAAATTAAAAGATAATGCTGGAAACAGTAAGAGAACTTGGGAAACACTCAATAATATAATGGGGAAAAATAGTCATCAGCTTCTAACATCCATGAACTTTTCAGATAAACACTTGTTGACAAATCATGAAATAGCAGAGTCCTTTAATCATTATTTTTGTAACATTGCTAATGATCGAGCTCAAAAACGTTCAACATTCACCACTTTCTCTTGAGAGCTTTTTACCTGACCCAACTCCTTTTTCTTTCTTTATTCAGCCAACATGTGCATATAAAGTAGAAACTGCAATAAAAAACCTTAAGCTAACTTCCCCAAGGTACGATAATATAGATATAAAAGTAATAAAAAAATGCAGTAGTATAATATCACCGTATCTTGCTTACATAATAAACAAATCTTTCGAGAAAGGAGTATTTCCTAAAAACTTCAGATAGCCCGGGTCACTCCCATACACAAAAAAGGCGATAAAACACTTCATCTCAATTACAGACCCATATCAGTATTACCATGCTTTAGTAAAATATTCGAAAAAATTATGGCTTCAAGACTCGTGGAATATTTACATAACCATTCATTACTGTCACAACATCAGTATGGTTTCAGAGCCAATTATAGCACAAAGTTAGCGGTCCACCAGCTTTCCCAACACATCTACAATACCATCGACGATAAACAATACCAAGTTACCATATTTTGTGACCTAACGAAAACATTTGACACCATCTCTCACTCCATATTACTGAAGAAACTTGATGTCTACGGAATTCGTGGACATACTAACAACTGGTTCAAAAGTTATTTAAGTCATAGACAGCAATATACAGTTTACAACAACTCAGCATCTTCCTATAATATCATAAATATTGGTGTACCACAAGGCTCAATTCTCGGCCCTTTATTGTTCCTTTTATATATTAATGACATTACTCGCAGCACTAATTCATTAAAATTTCTTTTGTTTGCGATGACACTATCATATTCATATCTGGGAAAAATGTTAATGAATTGGAATATATAATAAACCAAGAATTGAGCCACTTGACAAACTGGATGAAATGTAATAAATTAACTCTCAATATTACTAAAACAAAGTACATGATATCCCACCCATTAATGACACAAACACCACAGATTAACATAAGAATTAATAATCTATCTCTCACTCAAGTAAATGAAATACGATTCCTTGGTATTCAACTGGACAATTCCTTAAGGTGGAAATCACATATAGAATCCGTAAAGACAAAACTAAGTAAAGTAACTGGTATATTATACAGAATCAAAGACTATTTGGATGAAGACAGTCTTAAACAAATATACAATTCCTTGGCATATCCTCATATTTCATATTGTTGTTCTCTATGGGGGGAGCTTATAAAACGTATATCGACAGTCTCTTTATTGAACAAAAGAAGCTGTTACGCATCATGTCTCGCCGCCAACGCTTTCACCACACTCACCCACTCTTCACATGCTACAATTTGTTGAAACTGCCAGACATCACACACCTACAAACATGCTTATTTGTGCACACAGCCCTACACTCCTCTCCTGTAAATATTAACTATATTGTAATAGACCGAGCTGGCACTAGACATACCAAGTTACGAACACCGCTATGTAGATCAAGTCACGCCCAGCAGAGTGTTGCTTACCGAGGAGCCAAACACTGGAACCAGCTCCCCCAACATATCAAGGAAATTACATCCTGCATTAAATTCAAGAGCAAACTAAAATAATTTCTTTTAGGAAAGTATAAATAATTTTTTACTGTAATGCATGACATAGTACTATATCATTGTGTATTACAACTGTTTTGTATCGACATTAGTATTACTGCAACCATTATTACTATTACTGTTATTATCATTATTGTTATCGTTATCATTGTTATTATTATCATTCCTATTATTATTGTTATTGTAATTATGTTAATTGTTATTTTTCTTTCTCCATTCCTACGATTAGTGATTTAATATTTTTATTTTTGGTGTTGTAATCATTATTATATTATTATCATTATTATTATTGTTATTAATATTATCATTAATAATATTACTAATCATGGTTTTTATTTTAATATTATCATTATCAATGTCATTATTACAATTATCATTATATGCTACTTCGTTACCATTAATTTGTTTACTTAGATATATACTGTACATGTGTATGTATGTGTGTGTGTGTATATATATATTTGTTTGTATGTGTGTGTGCATATATATTTTTGTGTGCATGTATGTATATGTTTCGTGTGTGTGTGTGTGTGTGTGTGTGTGTGTGTGTGTGTGTGTGTGTGTGTGTGTGTGTGTGTGTGTGTGTGTGTGTGTGTGTTTGTGCGCATGGGTATGCTTATATGTATGTGTGCATATATATTTTTGTGTGCATGTATTTATATGTTTCGTGTGTGTGTGTGTGTGTGTGTGTGTGTGTGTGTGTGTGTGTTTGTGCGCATGGGTATGCTTATATGTATGTGTGTACATGTGGACGTGTGTATATGTATGTATGTGTATGTCCATATGTTATTTGTGTATATGCACATGTGTCATCATTAGTTATTATTTATAGGTCAGACCAGGCACACAGCATTATCACAACTGTTTACGTGTGTGTGTGTGTGTGTGTGTGTGTGTGTGTGTGTGTGTGTGTGTGTGTGTGTGTGTGTGTGTGTGTGTGTGTGTGTGTGTGTGTGTGTGTGTGTGTGTGTGTACTTATATTCATGCATATATGTATTTTTTTTGTACAGTTAGTATTATCATTATTTACGTTTCTATTTGCCCGAGTTTGGTACAAAATGTACAGGTAGGAGGGCCTCAACATGCGTTTATTGTTTCCTTAGGTTAATTATCAGGTCCACAATAGAGCTTTGGCTCATTGGACCTTGGCTTTATAACACCAACAAGTATTAATAGATAATATATTGAATAGCCATTAAAATGTATCAATCTCTCTCTCTCTCTCTCTCTCTCTCTCTCTCTCTCTCACGCACGCAAGCGAAATTGGATGAAGCCACTGCCAACTTGAAGCATGTATCGGACGATAAAACAAGCTATGAGAAACGTATTGGAACATTGACAAAGGAGAATGATGAGTTTCGAAAGCAAGTCAAGAGTTATGAATCTCGCCTGGACTATCTAGACGATGAAAGCCGACGCAACAACCTACGCATCGTTGGCATCCCTGAGGAGGCAGGAGAGAACTGGGAGAAATGTCAGGTGAAGGTATCCAAGATTATAGAAAAAAAACTCAACATCAGTCAAGCGACCATTGAAAGAGCTCATCGCGTGGGAAAGGTCACCGCTCAACGCTGCCGAGATATCGTCGCCAAGTTTGCTTGCTTCCCGGAGCGCGACGCAGTGTTCCGAGTTAGAAGCAAACTGAAGGGGATGAACATATTCATTAATGAGGACTTTTGCCCTGGTACTGTGGAGGTTCGACGCAGTCAAATGGATGCCATAAAGGAAGCAAGAAGGAACGGCAAACAAGCATTCTTTAATTACCGTACTTTGGTAGTTAGAGACGGCTATAGGAGTGAGGGTGGAGGAAGGGACAGGCACGCGGGTGGAGGTATGGTGCATCAGCCCTCCACTCCTCGCACGCCACCACGGACCACCACCCACCCACACCCCACTACTACTCATCAAGGTACTCCTGCTACTTCGCGTCCAGCAGTCACGACTCACTCGACCTCGTCCACCGTGACTACCGCCACTCCATGTCTGACGTGGGTGCTCTGGCCAGCGCCTCGCCTGGGAGGGGTGGTGGTGGCAGTGATGAGGTAGGCGCCATGGCGCTGCCTCAACGCCATCGTGGCTCTCCCGCGGAGAAGATGCAACTACGTGAAAGGAGCAGCACTCAATACAAGTTTTAAGTCTTCACTAGTCCTCATTTAATCTTTAGTTTAGTAATTATAAAATAATGACAAACAATTATAATCAAATATTACCATTTTCTAATATTAATGATAATGATTTACAAATAACCTTAAATTTTTACAATGATGAAAATATTTCTTTAGAAACCCTTGAGAGGGTATGTATAAGACCTATTGATTATGAATATGATACCTATACTAATGAGACTAACCCTGATTCATTTTTCTTCAACATTTAGGATATAAGATTCCTACATGCAATTATTTATTTTTAGATGCTGAATTAGCTGACCTACATCATGTGCCTAATCAAAATTTTTCTGTTATTTCTTACAATATTCGCAGTATTCTATTACATTTACAGCAATTCATGGATGAATGTATCACCTCACTAAACTATTTTTTTGATGTTATTAGTCTATGTGAGACACGGCTTACTCCTGACACACAGCATTTATATGATATTCCACAATACACAATGTATTCAAACAGTGTTACCAGACTCCATGGAGGAGTAACTCTCTATTTGAAATCTTGTTACCAAGCTTTTACAAGAGCAGATTTAACTCTAATGGATGAATGTGTTGAAACAGTTGTTGTAGAAAAATGTGATTCAACTCATGGAAATTTCATTGTTGACAATATTTATAGACGACCAAATTCTGAAGCTAGAATATTTTTAAGAATTATCGATGAAGTATTAACCACTCTATGTAATGAGGAAAAATGGCTTACTTATGTGGAGATTTCAATTTAGATCTTTTAAAATCAGAATACGATAAAACAGTATCTGAATTTATTAATATCTGCATTTCAAGAAATTTCTTTAACGTAATAACGAAACTTACGAGAGTTACTAGTTCGTCAGCCTCCATAATTGATCATATATGGTCAAATAACATAAAAGAAATGTTGTAAATGGTATTATATATAACACCAATATCGATCATTTCCCTGTAATCTCGATATTTGAGAATGATGACTATAAAAAGAAAAATTATCAATTACATTTAGTTTCTTTCAGGAATTATTCTACAGAACATATAGACGCCTTTAGAAACTGTTTGCTTAACACCAACTGGGATTTGGTTTACGTTGCTAGCGACCCCAATATTAGTTATAGAAACTTCATAACAATCTTTCTACCATGCTTTGAAAAATACTTTCCATTGATAACACGTCAATGTAAATGTAACCATTCATCAAAACCATATATAACACCAGGTATTATAGAGATTATAAAGAAGAAAAATAGAATTCAAAGGAAATATGCGAAGTATCCAATTACTTATGGAGAACAGATACCGTAGACTGCGTAACTTAGTACCTAATAAGATAAATACTGCCGGAATTACGTACTATCAAAATAAAGCACAAGAATATTTTGGCAACACGAAAAAGACTTGGAGATTAATTAACGAAGTTTTGAATCGGAATAGGAAATCAAGTATTAGTAATAGATTTACTGTAAATAACAATGAAATTTCGGATCCAGAAGTCATAGCACAGAATTTTAATGAGTATTTTGTTGATATAGCTAAACAACTAACTGCGGCAAACAGAAACGATTAACTTGATTTTCGTGAGTATTTACAAGAAAGACAGAGAGAATCATTTGAAGTCACCAGACATTAATGACTTGTGAACTCTCACAAGTCATTCAAAGCCTTAAGGACTCCTTACCAGGTTGTGATGGTGTACCAGTTAAACTTATCAAGGAAGTACTTACTGTACTTTCACCAACGTGGGTGCTCTGGCCAGAGCCTCGCCTGGGAGGGGTGTTGGTGGCAGTGATGAGGTGGGCGCCATGGCGCTGCCTCAACGCCACCGTGGCTCTCCCGCGGAGATGATGTAACTACGTGAAAGGAGCAGCACTCAATATAAGTTTTAAGTCTTCACTAGTCCTCAGTTAATCTTTAGTTTATTAATTACATAATAATGACAAACAATTATAATCAAATATTACCATTTTCTAATATTAATTATAATGATTTACAAATAACCTGTAATATTCACAATGATGGAAATATTTCTTTAGAAACCCTTAAGAGACTATGTATAAGACCTATTGGATTATGAATATGATACCTATACTAATGAGACTAACCCTGATTAATTTTTTTTTTCAACATTTAGGATATAAAATTCTTACATGTAATTATTTATTTTGGGATGCTGAATTCGCTGACCTACATCATGTACCTAATCAAAAATTTTCTGTTATTTCTTACAATATTCGCAGTATTCCATTACATTTATAGCAATTCATGGATGAATGTATCACCTCACTAAACTATTTTTTGATGTTATTAGTCTATGTGAGACACGGCTTACTCCTGACACACAGCATTTATATGATATTCCACAATACACAATGTATTCAAACAGTGTTACCAGACTCCATGGAGGAGTAACTCTCTATTTGAAATCTTGTTACCAAGCTTTTACAAGAGCAGATTTAACTCTAATGGATGAATGTGTTGAAACAGTTGTTGTAGAAAAATGTGATTCAACTCATGGAAATTTCATTGTTGACAATATTTATAGACGACCAAATTCTGAAGCTAGAATATTTTTAAGAATTATCGATGAAGTATTAACCACTCTATGTAATGAGGAAAAAATGGCTTACTTATGTGGAGATTTCAATTTAGATCTTTTAAAATCAGAATACGATAAAACAGTATCTGAATTTATTAATATCTGCATTTCAAGAAATTTCTTTAACGTAATAACGAAACTTACGAGAGTTACTAGTTCGTCAGCCTCCATAATTGATCATATATGGTCAAATAACATAAAAAGAAATGTTGTAAATGGTATTATATATAACACCAATATCGATCATTTCCCTGTAATCTCGATATTTGAGAATGATGACTATAAAAAGAAAAATTATCAATTACATTTAGTTTCTTTCAGGAATTATTCTACAGAACATATAGACGCCTTTAGAAACTGTTTGCTTAACACCAACTGGGATTTGGTTTACGTTGCTAGCGACCCCAATATTAGTTATAGAAACTTCATAACAATCTTTCTACCATGCTTTGAAAAATACTTTCCATTGATAACACGTCAATGTAAATGTAACCATTCATCAAAACCATATATAACACCAGGTATTATAGAGATTATAAAGAAGAAAAATAGAATTCAAAGGAAATATGCGAAGTATCCAATTACTTATGGAGAACAGATACCGTAGACTGCGTAACTTAGTACCTAATAAGATAAATACTGCCGGAATTACGTACTATCAAAATAAAGCACAAGAATATTTTGGCAACACGAAAAAGACTTGGAGATTAATTAACGAAGTTTTGAATCGGAATAGGAAATCAAGTATTAGTAATAGATTTACTGTAAATAACAATGAAATTTCGGATCCAGAAGTCATAGCACAGAATTTTAATGAGTATTTTGTTGATATAGCTAAACAACTAACTGCGGCAAACAGAAACGATTAACTTGATTTTCGTGAGTATTTACAAGAAAGACAGAGAGAATCATTTGAAGTCACCCGCATTACTGATGACTTGTGAACTCTCACAAGTCATTCAAAGCCTTAAGGACTCCTTACCAGGTTGTGATGGTGTACCAGTTAAACTTATCAAGGAAGTACTTACTGTACTTTCACCAATTCTTCTTTATTAACTGGTATTTTTCCTGAGAGTTTTAAAATTGCTCGAGTCACACCAATTTATAAGTCTGGCGAAAAGAATGAATTTAAGAACTATAGACCAGTTTCTGTTCTAAATTCATTTAGTAAAATTCTTGAAAAGTTAATGGCCAATAGAATATATAATTTTTGTAGAACTCATAACATCTTGACAAACTCGCAGTGTGGCTTTAGGCACACTGTCTGGGCCAATGTGACAGTTCACAAAATAAAACCACTCACAATTTCACAAAAGCGAGTAATCACGACCATGGCAGGTAAAGGAAGATATGAGCATACTAATAGTCTATTCCTAAATTTCAAATTGTTTAAGCTACATGATGTTAATAATTACTTTAGTGCAATTCTCCTTTATAAATGTTTAAATAATTTATGTGCTAATGCATTTTTTTCAATTCGTCACCATGAAAGATATGGCCTAAGAGTTGGAAACGCTTTTGAAGTACCAGTAGTGCGTTCGGACCAAATGTGTGTGTGTGTTTTGGGTATGTATGTGTGTGTGGGTGTGTGTGTGCGGCCATGAATTTATGTATGTGTAGGTTGTGTATATGCGTGAGCTTTTCTTAGAAAGTATTAATGTATGTGTTAACGTGTCCAATGATAAACGGATATAAAATGATTAATTTTAGCATAGTTTAGAAACATTTCTTAAAATTCATGTAAACCAATTAGGACGCTTAAAAATGAACAAATTAATGGGCCTTTAAGAGATTGCTCTCAAAAGGATTAGCCTTAATATTCTGTTGTGACTTCTGGTCTGATGTATCATATTTGGCTAAATAAAATGTATAAATCTAAAAAATTCTCTCTCTCTCTCTCTCTCTCTCTCTCTCTCTCTCTCTCTCTCTCTCTCTCTCTCTCTCTCTCTCTCTCTCTCTCTCTCTCTCTCTCTCTCTCTCTCTCTCTCTCTCTCTCTCTCTCTCTCTCTCTCTCTCTCTCTCTCTCTCTCTCTCTCTCTCTCTCTCTCTCTCTCTCTCTCTCTCTCTCTCTCTCTCTCTCTCTCTCTCTCTCTCTCTCTCTCTCTCTCTCTCTCTCTCTCTCTCTCTCTCTCTCTCTCTCTCTCTCTCTCTCTCTCTCTCTCTCTCTCTCTCTCTCTCTCTCTCTCTCTCTCTCTCTCTCTCTCTCTCTCTCTCTCTCTCTCTCTCTCTCTCTCTCTCTCTCTCTCTCTCTCTCTCTCTCTCTCTCTCTCTCTCTCTCTCTCTCTCTCTCTCTCTCTCTCTCTCTCTCTCTCTCTCTCTCTCTCTCTCTCTCTCTCTCTCTCTCTCTCTCTCTCTCTCTCTCTCTCTCTAACATATTCTCACATCACTCACACTCACTTCGCTTCTCAGCTGACTCTCACCCAGTTTATTTCCCAACTGACTCCGTGGTACAGTGGAACCCTGCGTGCTTTGGGGTCTGAGGGATCTCCAAGCGTATGAGTTCGAATCCTGTCCACGGTCCGAGTGTAGGTTGGGCTTCCTCACTCGGGGCAACGGTTTCCTAGCGGGTGGACTTTGAGATAGAAGATACCCCAAAAAGTATCCCCTTTAGCCCATAAATTCTCGTAAAAAGCCCACATGATATAAATAAAAATAAAACTGACTCTCACTCACCATACTGTTCTCCTAATTCACAAGGTCTCTCCCCCCCCCACGTGTTTTCTATTACCTTCTAACAGTATAAGAATGAGTCCCAGATTGTTTTCTCCGTGTTTTCTTAACCTTCTACACTTCTGTCTGTCCCTCTTACCGGTGATACGAGGGTGAGAAGTATAAGATTGTACTTTTTCCTGATTTCTTTTTATTTTCCTATTTAGTTTGTTCTATTTTGAACGTATTGCAGATTTATTCAGTCTGTTTTCTTTCTCTTTTTTTTTTTCTGATTCGGTATCTTTCACTCGTCTTCAGTGGTGAATTCTGAAACTCTCACATTGTTCTATTTGTTTATTCACTCTCTCTCTCTCCCTCTCTCTCTCTCTCTCTCTCTCTCTCTCTCTCTCTCTCTCTCTCTCTCTCTCTCTCTCTCTCTCTCTCTCTCTCTCTCTCTCTCTCTCTCTCTCTCTCTCTCTCTCTCTCTCTCTCTTTTAAGTAATGTCATCGCCCCGCCCATCTACCCGCGTTCCTTTTCCTCTCCGTTCTCTTCCACACCAGCCCGTCTGCCCTTCCATTCCACTTTCTTCCTTCCCGCCCTAACGCTTGTCCGCCCCTTCCACCACCCAGCTCTGCCAAGCCATATCCCTGCGTGCCCTTTCCATCTCCTGATCTCACACTGGCCCGCTCGTCCAACCCTCGTCCGCCCTTTCCTTCTCTTCCCAACCCACCAACCAGTCCGCCAGCCCGTCTCCCTCTCCACCCCCGAAAGCGCCTCTCCCTCACACCTCATCTCGCGTGCTCCCGCCTTTGCTTGAAATTTACAGCCCGGGATATTGGACTCATAAACCACCAGCATATTTAAAAAAGATATACCGGACACCCTCTTGCTATCCGGTGACAAGAGCGAAATAGAGCCTTTCATGAGTATAAATAGGTTAGCAAGTAAGTCTGCTTGGAGAAACGTATGGGATGATGGTGGTAGTGGTAGTGGTGGTGGTGGTAGTGTGTGTGTGTGTGTGTGTGTGTGTGTGTGTGTGTGTGTGTGTGTGTGTGTTCTACAGGATGATGTTACCTTTCAGTGTTCTCATCCTTATTTACTTATTACGGGGTTGTATCGAGGCTTTGTGTGTGTGTGTGTGTGTGTGTGTGTGTGTGTGTGTGTGTGTGTGTGTGTGTGTGTGTGTGTGTGTGTGTGTGTGCTTATTGAAATAGAAGAAAGGAAAACTACGAGAGAAAAAGCAAGAGTATGAATAAAAAGAAGAATAATAATGAAAACCAAGAAACGGCAACCCAAGCATGAAGAAAAGAACAACAAAGACAGTCACAAGACGCTACATATTACCAAACCAAATCCCTTGAAACGATAGCTTTGCCAGAGTCAGAGTAGGCACGTGTTAGTGTTGTGTTGTAGACAGTGGAGATTTTGTTGAAGATTTTCCTCCTTTAAGAGTGCGTGGGTTTGCAAGGAAGGAGGGAACTAGGCTCAGGTGTGACGTATTAATTAACCTTGGGAGTCCTGGACCTTCGCACAACAAAGTCTACGTGGCGCAATGTATATTATCAATTTTGGTTTCGATTTGTCTATAGCGGGAGCACACACACACACACACACACACACCGGGTAGTGTAATGGTTAGCACGCTTGACTCACATTCGAGAGGATCCGGGTTCGAGTCCCGGAAAGCGGCGAGGCAAGTGGGCTAGCCTCTTAATGTGTAGTCCCTGTTCACCTAGCAGTAAATAGGTACGGGATGTAACTCGAGGGGTTGTGGCCTCGCTTTCCCGGTGTGTGGAGTGTGTTGTGGTCTCAGTCCTACCCGAAGATCGGTCTATGAGCTCTGAGCTCGCTCCGTAATGGGGAAGACTGGCTGGGTGACCAGCAGACGACTGAGGTGAATTACACACACACTTCCTCTCTCTCTCTCTCTCTCTCTCTCTCTCTCTCTATATATATATATATATATATATATATATATATATATATATATATATATATATATATGTATATATATATATAAAATTTTCAAATTCATATTGAATTTCAATAGTTTATTTGTCCATGAAAGGAGCAACAATATATATTATCAGAATAGTCATTGACAATATCTGGACCCATGAAATGGAGCCATTTTTACAGGCCCTTTGAAGATCTAAGTTATATTTGATATTTCAGCCGTAAAGCACAGTTAAACATGCACTTCAGGTGCTTACAAACCAGAGTATATCACATTACCATTAGCGTTTCAGTACAACACATTCATATTTCAGGTACACACATATCAGCACGAAACACCAACACTTAAGTTCTCACATAGACACAGAGCAACACCACACACAAGCATTCATATACTCATTCATATTTCAGTGCAACATACACAAATATTATTCATATATTTTTTAGTTTATTCAAACACTTGTTTAATCATATATTAGTAAAAACATTATCAAACATTTGCTAAGTAGAGAATCTCAACACGATACTAAGCTATATTAGTGGAGAGAGAGAGAGAGAGAGAGAGAGAGAGAGAGAGAGAGAGAGAGAGAGAGAGAGAGAGAGAGAGAGAGAGAGAGAGAGAGAGAGAGAGAGAGAGAGAGAGAGAGAGAGAGAGAGTTTATAAGTTATTTCCTAATTTATGCAAGATAACTGGTCAAAATATTCTGTTTAGCTTTAATTTTAAACATGGTTTTGTTGTTTGTGTGTTTGATGATATCAGGTAAGACGATCCCTTTGAAGGAACCGTGATACGTTACGAATCTCCGTTGTGACTCCAGTCGTGGTGAATAGGGGGTGTCTAATGGTGTTTATAGTGTGTATATTTAATGCCTGCCTAAACGAAAATAAGATATCTGCCTCTAACTGACTAAGAATAAATTCTAAACTTTCATGTTGATAAATATCATACACCATGAGCTTTAACCCCTTCAGTACCGGGACGCATTTTTACCATGAGTTTAGGATGTGATTAGACGATTTTATTGACATTAGGAAGGGTCTATGGAGGTCAGAATATTAAGGGTCCAGAGTTTTCATTATTCTTATTTCTGACGTAAGTTTTTGAAGCTGTATAAAATTGCCAAATAGTAGCCAGAATGAATATGAAGACGTGTCATGATACTGAAGAGGTCATGTTATATTTTTGTTGCCCTTGGCCAGTACTCTTTGCTTACATAAAAAAAGTTTATGATCTCTCTCTCTCTCTCTCTCTCTCTCTCTCTCTCTCTCTCTCTCTCTCTCTCTCTCTCTCTCTCTCTCTCTCTCTCTCTCTCTCTCTCTCTCTCTCTCTCTCTCTCTCTCTCTCTCTCTCTCTCTGTATATATATATATATATATATATATATATATATATATATATATATATATATATATATATATATATATATATATATATATATATATGAATATATATGAATATATATATATATATATATATATATATATATATATATATATATATATATTTATATTTTTTTTTTTTTTTTTTTTTTTTTTTCCATGTGAAAAAAATTTATTTAGTTTTGTCAGTGTTTAAGAATAGTTTGTTAGAAATTAGTCAAGATGATACGTACTGTAATTGAGCGTTGACAGTTCCTGCAAGATTATTAATATCTACATCTGAATGATTGATACTGGAGTCATCAGCGAAAAGAGTGAATTTTAATATTCTAGGGAATTCAATAATAAAGGTCCTCATGTTGAGCCTTGTGGGACTCCAGTGATTATACTTCTCAAATCAAAAACTGAGTTACTGATTATACTGCATTGTTTTCTGTTTGTTTTTTAAGAAATTTCCAGTGACGTAGTTAATGAAGATACAAAGTCAGGGTGCTGTTTATTTAAGTTGTTCATATAATCTATGGGACACGCTACACATGGTGGTCAATCCTCTGCAAGGTGATTACCAATTGTTGAAAATATTCGTTAATATTATTGTCAATCACAATTGGGTCTTTATTAGAATATTTTTAATATTTAAGGATTTAATATTGGTTTTCTTATTTAAGGATTTGTTCAATGAATTATCTTTCAAATTCCAAATGCCTGTGCAATTACTAAAATTCATCTTGAGTATGTTTTTGTAATAATTCTTAGATTGGTCTAATAAGTTATTAACTCTATTTCTTAAAGCTTTATATTTGGACGACAGTCCAAATGTGATGGGCCTTTTTAAGTATTTTTATATATTTTATGTCTTCCTTTAATTAGTTGCACCAATTCCAGAGTGATCCAAGGTTTATTTACCTATTTACTCTTTATTTTCACCGTTTTTATTGGACATATTTTATCAATAACTGATTTTATGGGATCAGTAAATTTGTTAAATGATTCATTAACGTTAACGTCATCAAACTGTAAATTTATTATTGCATCCCACATGGCTTGGTTAACCGAGTCTTTACCTAATTTTTTTGTAATCTGTATGGAAAAGAAAGCTCTTTATGTAATTTCATATTATCAAAGGCAATAAGAGAGCAAAGTGATCACTTAGTCTGTTAGCAGAATAACACTCCTAGAAGTAACGTCGTTGCTATTAATCGAAATTGATCGGTGATAGTTACGCTCTGCTTAAGTACTCGGGTGGGTTTGTTGATGTAGGAACAGTAACCGTACATTACAAGGAGATCTATGAAGATTTTACAATTCCTTTCAAGACTAAGAATTTGATATGAAAATTTCCACTTAGTTTATATGTTTCTTCCTGTTGTTGATGAATATTCAAGAAATGTATCTCGTGAGTTCATGAATGAAACAAAGTCACTGATAGGGCGGTGATAAAGGGAAAAGAAGATCTTTTTCTTGGTGAAAATTTACTTCATTGCATAAAGTTTCAATCGAGTCATCCACTAATATATCTAATTTAGAACATGGCATAGTAAATCTTGTTTAAGATAAGGACAAACTCTTCCCCCACGATGATTCCTATTATTATTATATAAACTGTGACCTGCCAACGTAAATGACTTTTCAATGATATCAGACAGACGACTTTGACAAAAAGACGTTATTTCAATTGAATATTGCACCGAAGATATTCCAGAATGTAGAATAAATTTTTCCAGTTGGCAGGGATACTGTACTGGCAATGTTATAAGAAAGAAAAATAAATGATGATTTTTTATTCAGTAAGTTATCGAATTCCTTCAATGGTGGGTCTTGACGTAGAGAAATGCTGGTCAAGATCAAGGTCTTCAAGAACGTGTGTGTTTGTATCATCACTATTGTCATTAAAGTTAATTTTGCTAAACACTTCATAAAGTAATGAATTGATAATACTATTTTCATGATATAATAATTCTAAAAGTGTAAAAGTGTCATTAAGGTGTGAAAAGTGTACAGACATTTCATAATCTAGAATTAATCATATACATGCACAATTACTCACATATACACACACATATGCACATATGCACGCACATACACACATGCATACTTACATACATGTATATGTAATACACACACACACACACACACACACACACACACACACACACACACACACACACACACACACACACACACACACAGCTACATACATACATACATACAAGTGGACACACATCACTATTGTAAATAAAGTTAATTTTGCTAAACACTTCAAAGGTAATGAATTTGTAATACGACCGTCATGATATGATAATTCTGAGCTCAGTGTTATTAACATGTGAAAAATATGCCGCCATTTTCATGATGCAGAATTAATCACATACATACCCACTGACATACTTATGTACACACATGCACATACACACACATATACACAGGAGACACCTACCGAAACTGTAATTACTCCCAGTGAGGTCTAATAGCACTGATTCAGGGAGTGCTGTGATCTTGCCATTAAAACTGTGACCTCCTGAACGTTTCCCTTTGTGTCTCACAACAAAAGAGGGCAGTGACAGCCTGCCCTCGTAACACAACTCTTTCTTCACACAAAACTACGTGCATCTACACACACAAAATTCACAGAAAATAAAAAAAGAAAAACAGCTTTACTAACCTTGGAATGTCTTTCTAATTATTATCTATCTAACCTGTTTGGGGACCGGCATCCCAGTGGGTCTTTTCCTCTTACATAAGAAAAATAATTAAATAATACATACATATCTACGTACTGTACCTACCAACCTACCTACCTACCTACATACACACACATACATACATACATATACACACATACGTAGTACATGTATACATACATACACACAAACGTGCACAAATACATACATACAACCATCGAATACACATCACTATTGTAATTAAAGATAATTTTATTAAACACTTCACATATGGTGCTTGATAACCTTACCAGCTTTAGTGCTTGGGGTGTTGACTTATTAAGCGGAAATACATTGAAAAAAAATAAGCGACAACAGGAGCGAATAGTTATAATATATGGAAGAGACCAATAATAATGGAAAAGTAGTAGAGTGATTAACCCCTTCAATATGAGACACATTTATACCTTGAGATTTGTGTGCGATTAGACCATTTTATTGACATTAGGAAGGGTCTTTGGAGGTCAGGAGATTAATGGCTACAGTCTTCACTATTTTTAAGCCCTACATGAGTATTTGAAGCTGTATAAAAGTCACCAAATAGTAACCAGAATAAATATAAAAACGCGTCATGGTACTGAAAGGGTTAATTCCATACTGGGAAGGATAATATACTGTCTGATACTTGTCTATCTCCACTTGCCCTGGGAGCTTATAGTGCCTTCTTAGCCTTGCATGGTGTTCCTTCACTGGCTTTGTTCGGTGAATCCTTAGCTTTCTTTTTGTCGATCCACTATTTTGGATAGTTGTCGGCGCTGCAGCTGCCTCATCCGACGATTCAGAACCAAACACTGCTGACCCGTCACTTCCAACACCGCCAGGCTCCACTGCACCAACACCCCCACATGCACGATGTTCCAATGGCAAGCCCCGCCGCTCCCACTCCACTAGGGCCTTCCTGAGTGCCAGACACCGAAGCAGGGCTCGCTTGGCTCTCTCTCTCTCTCTCTCTCTCTCTCTCTCTCTCTCTCTCTCTCTCTCTCTCTCTCTCTCTCTCTCTCTCTCTAAACTATCTATCTATCTATCTATCTATCTATCTATCTATCTATCTATCTATCTATCTATCTATCTATCTATCTATCTTTCTGTCTGTCTTTCTGTCTGTCTATCTATCTATCTATCTATTTATCTATCTATCTATCTCTTTCTCTTATCTTTTTAAATACTGAAAATTATCAAGAACAAAAAATAACTGAAGCGAAAAGTAAAGACATGTGGAAACGTGCATGTAATATTTGCGATTTAAACTCACGAATATCAGATCTCAGTGATAAGGGGAAAAATTTATGCCCCAAAATGAATTCAGAAGCTTTTGACTGAAGAGGTAATTTATTTTAGAGTATTTTTCTTCTTAAATACAAATCTAGATAATTTCAATCCATCTCTCTCTCTCTCTCTCTCTCTCTCTCTCTCTCTCTCTCTCTCTCTCTCTCTCTCTCTCTCTCTCTCTCTCTCTCTCTCTCTCTCTCTCTCTCTCTCTCTCTCTCTCTCTCTCTCTCTCTCTCTCTCTCTCTCTCTCTCTCTCTCTCTCTCTCTCTCTCTCTCTCTCTCTCTCTCTCTCTCTCTCTCTCTCTCTCTCTCTCTCTCTCTCTCTCTCTCTCTCTCTCTCTCTCTCTCTCTCTCCTCTCTCTCTCTCTCTCTCTCTCTCTCTCTCTCTCTCTCTCTCTCTCTCTCTCTCTCTCTCTCTCTCTCTCTCTCACCTGTTCATCCATCCAATTAACTGTGAGAGGTGTGTGTATCTTATCGCAGTGTTTCCCCTTTTTCCTCTTCGCCCTCTTCCTCTTTCCCATTTGCATCCATCTTGTCCATCCTCTTCCTCTCTCTCTCTCTTCCACTTCTTTCTCTTCTTCTTCCTCCTCCTCTTCCTCTTCTTCCTTCTCCTCCTCTTCCTCTTCTTCCTTCTCCTCTTTATCCTTCCATTACTTGTTCTTCTTCCAATATTTTCTCTTCTCTTGCGTCTCATAGCTTTCTTCTTCTTCTTCTTCTTCTTCTTCTTCTTCTTCTTCTTCTTCTTCTTCTTCTTCTTCTTCTTCTTCTTCTTCTTCTTCTTCTTCTTCTTCTTCTTCTTCTTCTTCTTCTTCTTCTTCTTCTTCTTCTTCTTCTTCTTCTTCTCCTCCCTTCCTTCCTTCCTCCTCCTCCTCCTCCTCCTTTTACTTCAATACCACTATCTTCCCCTCCCTCTCTTCTCCTCCCTATAATTCCACCTCCTCCACCACCACGTCTTCCTCCTTCTCTCTCGCCTCACAGCCTCCTTCTCTCTCCCTTTACTTCCGCCTCCTCTTCCTCTTCCTGTTCCTCTTCCTGCTCCTCCTCGCTGGCAGTGTTGCTTGGAGCCTCGCAACACAACGAGCAAATCCTCCACGTGTTGCGATTTCGCTTCAATTTCTGTGTTACACGCCAAGATGCGAAAGATTGTGTTTCAGAGAGAGAGAGAGAGAGAGAGAGAGAGAGAGGACTTTTCGTTATATCCGTAATTTAGGAGAACAATGCTTTCGTAAAAGTTACAAAACGTTGACGGTGAATAATTTTTCATCCGTGGCTAATCGTGTTTTGCATCATTCACGGCTCGCGTTGACTGTGTGTTCCATTTCCTCGTGCGATGTCATTAGTGAGGAAATATTCAACGCGATTTGTACGCATATATCAGCGATTTCTTCTTGTTTAGGTACGCGCTGGTGTGTTCGTTAGTTACCGCTCCGCTCTGAGTAAGGAAGACTTATTGCCGTCCGTCCTGGTAAAACTCGCTATTTTTAAACACTCACAGAAGGCGACTATTCAGCAAGGCAAGGGCATGTGTTTTGTCTAGTGTCTGTCTGGTATCTGGTGTTTACCTTTGGGCTAATTAACATTTCGTGGGGTTCTGTTGTGAGGCTCGGTGTGTTTCATTGTGTTTGTGTTATACTGAAGTGTGTACAAAGGTGAAGAGTTAATTTTATTTCTCTTAAAGGAAAAATGGTGAGGGTTTTTACGAGGGAACTTGTAGCTTTTTTTTTTTTTTGTCATCTATTCGTTTATTTTTGATCGCAGCATTTTGTTTATGAAGTGTTATAAATACATAGTGTTATTATTCAGCATATATTTGTCAATGAATCTTTATTGTGAAAATTTTGCTACCAAACTACTACTTGTATACTACTACTACTACTACTACTACTACTACTACTACTACTACTACTACTACTACTGCTGCTGCTGCTGCTGCTGCTGCTGCTGCTGCTGCTGCTGCTGCTGCTACTACTACTACTACTACCACTGCTGCTACTACTGCTACCACTGCTACCACTGCTGCTGCTGCTGCTGCTGCTGCTGCTGCTGCTGCTGCTGCACCACCACCACCACCACCACCACCACCACCACCACTGCTGCCACTGCTACCACCACCACCACTGCTGCTGCCACCACCACTGCACCACCACCACCACTGCCACCACCACCACCACCACCACCACCACCACCACCACCACCACCACCACCACCACCACCACCACTGCCACTGTCACCACTGCTGCACCACTGCTGCTGCTGCTGCTGCTGCCACTGCCACCACCACCAGCACCACCACAACTGCCACTGCTGCTGCCACAAACACCACTAATGCTGCACTGCACTGCTTCTGCTGCTGCTACTACTACTACTACTACTACTACGTGTTCTGTCTGTCTCGCTTCACGCTTACGAACACATATATTTCCTTGAAAACCAGTGTCCTTACTAGCGTAGAGTGAATGGATTACGAGCGATGGTTCCCCATACTAGGAAATTATTATCGTATCCTAAGTCGGTCTGACGAGGTGTGTGTAAAGGCATCAGGTACAATATATGAATCTACTAGGAGAAAGTAAGAAGATACGAAGAAGGTTGGATACGAGAGACAAACAGATAAAAAAGATATCACCGTGAGAAGAGAGAGAGAGAGAGAGAGAGAGAGAGAGAGAGAGAGAGAGAGAGAGATTAACATATCATATACACAATCGAACACTTCCTTGGTACACTATGACATGCAGCAGACAACACAGTACCAACCACTCCGTCATCTTACTCAGAGTCTCTCATTCCTGACGGCAAAGGCAAGCGTGCGTATCAGTCTTACAAGGAAGTAAACACTGCTGTGGCCGCGGCAATGAGTTTGAGGGGGCGGAGCGAGGCCATGTAGTGGAGTGACGAGGCTGATCTTGATGGAGGAGCGAGCGGGCTGGCGGTGGTATGGAGGCAGTTGGGGGAAGGAGGTAGGGATGGGATGACGGTAGGGGCGAGGGCAGGCGAGGGGCAGCTGTATTGTTGTCGGGATGGTGGTAGTGGCTGCGGCGGCTGCGAATGTGAAAGCTTGGTGAACGTTAAGGAGAACAGGAACTGGTATTTGTGGGGATAGTGATGGTGGTGGTAGTGGTGATGGTGGGAGGGAAGGGAAATGCTGGTAGTTATCATGGAAACCTGTGTTGTGTTGTAGGTAAGCTGGACTGGCTGACATTAGTGGCCGTGGTGATGATGACAGACAGAATAGTGATGCCTGTCATGTAGCGGCGTTGTGGCTGTGTTCGTGAATGGCCGCGCTCGTAAAGATGGCAAGATGACTGACACATAGAAGGTTGGGGTAGAGGCGCGGATTGTTCAGCTGTTCAATGCCGGGCGTGCAGTAGTTAGTGCCTTGTGCTTGTGACGAGAGGAATGATGCCTTTTCTTCAGGGATTGTTGCTGGATCTCGTACTGCACGGGGATTAAAATTGGAGCTGTGGTGATGGTGGCGGTGGTGGTGGTGGTGGCAATGATAGGAAAGAAGTAAAACACCACAAATGCTGTGCTCTAACACTTTATATACCGCATTACTTACTTATGAAAGCCGAATGTGTGTGTGTGTGTGTGTGTGTGTGTGTGTGTGTGTGTGTGTGTGTGTGTGTGTGTGTGTGTAATTCACTATCATTAAATTCTGGGGGATCATGTTCTGGACTTTTGATCACCAGTTTCAATATAATAGTAGTAGTAGTAGTAGTAGTAAAGGAAGAAGTAATAGTAGTAGAAGTAGTAGTAGTAGTAGTAGTAGTAGTAGTAGTAGTAGTAGTAGTAGTAGTAGTAGTAGTAGTAGTAGTAGTAGTAGTTTATTTTGTGTTACTTTATCATACATATCTTTTCTGTTATCAATATGTGTGTAGCAAGATTCTCCCTAAGGTTGCTATCTATTGGGCACCGTCTCACATAAAGAAAATTTATCTTTTTATAGTTTTTGTCACTTCATAATGCATATCTTTTATTTTAACTATAACGTATTTTTCTAATATATATATATATATATATATATATATATATATATATATATATATATATATATATATATATATATTTTTTTTTTTTTTTTTACGGGTGGCGCATTATGATCAAGCATTCTCCATGTCTTGAATCAGAAAATCAGTTCACATTTTCCTTCGTGGCATGGTAATAATTATTCCTTATCCTCCACGTGACAGCTCATGCTACAAACACTGCCACGCTCGTCCGCAGCACCTCCAGCCCTGATATGAAGACCATCATCTTGACTGTGTGTCATTCTAAAGAAACTGTGACGATCTGCTTCCTCTTCCTTTGAATACTGACGGATTGATAATTACTTTGACATTTCATAGTAAGTTAATATTTGTATTTTGTGGAATCAAAGGCACGAGTGGTGCATGCTTGTACTGAAGTATTAATTGCTCAAGATTAAAGGGAGAATATCAATTGTTCGTCCCACCAGAGATGACACATTCACCGCTCTGCCTTCCTTTAAATCTTAGCAAAGAGGTCTGGCAAAAGTTTGGAGTGTAAGTGCTCATCGAAACACATTACTGAGCAGCAGATGAGATTTGCTCCTTTTGTGAGGTAACAATTGTCATTCTGTCGTCGCGTAGCCGTCCCAGGGTTATAGCAGTGCGATAAGCAAGTAGTTCACGCTTATCAGTGGCGACAATTTCTCAGACCTCATCAATTAGTTGTTTACCTCGCCGCGGATGCTTTAGTATGGTGTGTTTTTGTTTAGAGAGAGAGAGAGAGAGAGAGAGAGAGAGAGAGAGAGAGAGAGAGAGAGAGAGAGAGGATAGGGTGGGAGTGATTGCGGAGATGGAATGATCAATTAGATTCCAAAAGAGGTGGTTGATGTTGGTTGATGTGGTGGCGGTAGTGGTGTTGATGGTGTGGAATGTGGATGATGCCGATGGTGGTGATGGTGGTGATGGTGGTGATGGTGTTTATGGTTGTGGTGGTGGTGGGCGGTGTCGATCTGATACGCTAAGAAGTATTACTATTATTCAACACTACCTGTGATTCTGAAGACGCTCCTGACCTCCCTCACCTCGCCTCGCCGTCGTCACCACCACCACCACCACCGCTGCCGCATAGTGTCACCATCGCTGCCGCACCACCCGCGCCACCCATTACACCTTTATAGTACCTTGAAGTGAGTAGGGAGAGTTGAGGATGACGCCCGTCTTACATAACTCGTGGATTCTGGGTCACCGCTGAAGTTAAATGAGGCGCTTTACTTTCAGTTTTGCCGCGCGGGCTAGAGGCAGTTGCCGGTGGGTGTGGGGAACCTGTTTTTCCCTCTTTTTCCTGATTTTCTTTTCCAGAAGGTGGTCATGGGTGTTGACTGAGTCAGGTCTAGGGCGTCTGAAGGCTCAGCATCACACATCCTCGTCTAGTGCACGGCAGCTGCGAGTGCGTAACACAGTTGTGTGTATACATGTGTTGTGAATATTTGTCGCTGTGTCATTCTAAAAGCCACGTCTAGTAGCTCCTAATGATAAACCTACAGTCCAGTCACAATAATTCTGCTTCACATCTCTCTTTCACATTTTCTTTTCTTCGCAGCAAGCATACGGTAGCGGTAAAACAGACTACGTCTGCTCCATCGTAAAGTATTGAGGAGATAAATGTAAAGTTTGGCGCGAGTGAGTCGCGACCGCCGACAACTCCATCGAGACTGGGTTACTGGGAGAGAAAGCTCGGGTGCGAGACTCAGTGTACGATATACAGCGGTGCAGGAGATACTCGTGTATCCCCGGCCCAGCGCCCCGTGTTGTATTGGCGCTTCCTCTTCACACTGTCCTGTAATATTTCATGGAGGAGAACTTAATTTCTGGTGTGTAGAAACGAGTTATCTATGTGTTGTTCGCTAATCTGCCCAGGATCGTTGGAAATTAGTGAGATTTGAGTCAGTTTTACCTTAGTGTTGGCTGGCTCGCGACTGGACCACCCCGTCCGAATACTTCCGTCGCGATCCTTGGCATCGATTTCGGATTGGGCTTTCGTTGTCCAGTCGTCAGTTATACGGTGAAACGCAGTGTTTTGTTGGTGTAGAAGGAACACAGTGACGTATTTCAAGGCGAAAACTGGACCCTAGGCTAGTGTGACCAGGGATTTAACGAGAGAACGTACTTTAGTCAGTGTTCGATTCCTCTCCCCGCCTGACTCGGCCCGAACGGGGACTGGCACCGGCGTCGGCTCCGCCTTCTACCACCGACGACAGGTGAGATCAACTGTTCAGTTTTGTGAGTGGAGCTGTGCCGGCCGCCTGGCACAGTGACACAACTCATGTGTGAAGGAGAGTCTATGTCCGTGCAGAAGGTCGTGTTGTGCGTTGTTGCCAAGTACATGCATGGCCTCTAGGGTCGGGGACCTCACTCACCAACTAGATGGCTGCTGCTGCTGCTGCTGCTGCTGCTGCTGCCGCTGCTGCTGCTGCTGCTGCTGCTGCCGCCGCCGCCGCCGCCGCCGCCGCCGCCGCCGCCGCCGCACGACCACCACCACCGCCACCACCACCACCACTGCCACCGTCGCCAAGAGCATTACTCGCGGTGGCACTAGTGTTTCTTTACAACTTATAATTCTTGTCTCGCCTTCCTCATGTCGCAGTGGAACCATCTTTGTTAAAGTTGTGTGCGGACCTTCTGACCAATGATTATCAACTCTCTTGGCTCTTAGCGCCAGCTGGGCTTAGGACAAATCCTGTTAATGGATAGAGGGAGGGTGGCGCGGGTGGTGTTCGGCTGGAGGTCGGAGGTGGCCGAAAGAACCAGTCACGTGACGCTGGAGCCTGGACGTTCCCCATCAGCAAACCTCAGGAATAACTGCAGGCCCTGAACCCTTGTCGGCCACACGCAGCCTTGAGGTGCTGTGTACCGGTTCACGCCGCACGCACACCTTTACTGCGGACGGCGGTTCATGGGGTGCAGAAGGGATTAACACAGTATAGCGGCGCATCCCAGCGCACACACACACACACACACACACACACACACACACACACACACACACACACACACACACACACCATTATCATCATCATCATCATCCACATCATTATAGTCACCGTGGGGTAGATCAGCACAAATACCGGATGGTGTGGAAGGCAAGATGGTGGGTGAGCAGCGGCTGTCAGGTGGTCGTGATGGGAGGCGGCGTGCTTGGCTCACCGTAACCTGCCGTGTTGAGGCAAGGCGGTGGCCTGGACGCAGCAATAAGTAGGTTTGCAGACCATCACGCTGCGACCTTCGTGGTTGCGTGGGTGCCGCGGTGAGATCTGAGGAGCTTGTCATTTATAGGGAAGGCGTCTCTCTCACATCACGGTGACCATCACGCCTAGCAATAGGGAGGAGGGCTTCCTACTCTGGTATGCTGCTGCCGCCGCAGTACTTGGCAACGCTCCTTAGTCCTTCAGTGTCAAGCCCAGCTATTCCTTATGATGGTTCTGATGTATTTCTGGAATTATTATTTCTTATTATCATTATTATTATTATTAATTTTATTGTTAATATTATTATTATTATTATTATTATTATTATTATTATTATTTACATTATCATTATTATTATCATCAGCTGTATCATTAGGAGTAAAATTATTATTGGTATTATCGATAATATTAGCAGTGGTGTAATTACAGATTAACATCATTGTATTAGAAACAGCAGTAGAAGTGAAAGTATCTTGGTGGAGTGTTTTGTCATGAAGGTATGGGCGCCGTAGAGTAGAGGAAGGGTGAAAGTATTGTGAGGCGCGTGTTGAGATGTGCCGCTGCTGGTTGAGTGGCTGAGTGGTGATGGCTTGTAGCATGTGAACCTTGATATTCGGTGTCCTCGGGAAACCGGCCTCTTTCCTGGCCAACTCCTGGCGACTTGGTGTCTGGCGTGCGAGGGGCGAGGCGGGCCGGGGGGACCAGGATGGAGCACCACCCTTTGCTGTCAGCATTCCTTTTTTATTGTTTTTATTATCATTTGGGCCTAAATTTACATCCTATACCTGTAAATAGCCGTCCAGGTGCAAGTGTTTACTGGTGATGCCCGTCATCGCGTCCCTCGCTGCAATACTTCAGCTCCGGGGCGTTGATTGGTAGAGAACTTTTTTAAGAGCCAGTGTTACTAATGATGCAAGTGAGACTTTCAAAGGGTGTTACGCTAAAGAAAGAACAAAATTCAAACAAAAAGATCTGATGTGCGTGCCAACTTGCGTCGACTCTCGCGCAAGACGCCACCCTGCGCAGGCCTTGACATGCGCACTGACGCTCGGCTGACGCTGCGCATGTAGGTGATGATTATAATGCTGCCTCTCTGATTGCGTTAAAGTGACTTCACTCGCTAACGTCTGCGCTCGCGGCCCGCACGAATGAGCGATTGGTACTACCAGCACTACTATCACGATCGCCACTACCTGGAGGCTCGTGGTGGTACGTCAGTGTTTGTTGCACCGTGTACCGTGTTTCCTGCCCGGCAGCGGGGCCAGGGCAGTGGGACCTGGAGGCTGGACTTCAAATCACATTGTGGTGTTGCTGTTGTTGTTGATGTTGTTGTTGTTGTTACTGTTGTTGTATTTGTTTATCCGTTATTTTTCAGGAACTGTTACCGAGGAGATGGTGATCAGTTTGTTATATAAATGTTCCCGGCAGCCAGTCTCTCCTCCACCCTGTCGCTTGCAGGGACCGAGTTTGTCGAGGTGTCGGATTCGATTCTCCCTCCCTCCCTGTGGACTTGGTGTGGTTGCCGTAAGGTCGAGTTTCGGGGAGTGGAGGTCAGGCCCGCCCGCCTTATTGATCAGTCCCCGGTGCGTCTTATTGACGCCGCCGCCGCGAACGAAACCTTTTTCTTCAAATTTAATTAGTTTTTATTTTGTTTCCAGTTAGGTCAATTTGACTGTAATTTGCCTGAGATATTTGAGAGTTACTTGAGATATATCAGAACGAGAACAAAACAGATGATGACGTCCGTTTTTGCCATAACAGTCAAGGGGTTTTCACTTGTTGACCTCAGGTTTTGTCGAGTTGAGGTGTAGCCCAGTTGGGGCGAGGGGCGGGGTCTCACCTGACCTGACCAATTCTTGAGCGCCCTGACCGGCAAGCGAACCAAACTGGCTGGCAGTTGGCTGGCAGATTTACCAATGACAGATGGATGTCACCTGGAAGAGCGCTGATTGGCTTAGAGATGACGTAGGTGTAGGATGGGTTGCACCGCGTCTTGACCCATGACTGGCTCTCTCTTGGACATCCTCGCGGCGGGGGCTGTGGCTCACTCTGTCTCTCATCACAGCGTGGCTGCAACGAACTCACGCTGAAGAAGAGCCCCGCCGAAGTCACCCTCACCCATTTAACCCAATTCATCCGATTACAATGATTTCGTAATTCATGAATCCTTATATGGAAAAAAAAGATAAAAAAAATGAAATAGGAATAATCGTAAAATGGCGTATTGGACACGATCATCATTCCACTACACTGGAAACTGCAGCAGATTTAGGTTAACTCCTTTTTTGCTTCTTTATCCCCAATCACCTTTGAGCGGTGCACATTTAGCTAAGTTTGCTTTGTCACACATGTCATGCAGTGTGGTGTGGTGTTTTAGTCTCGGGATTAGGGACAGCGGCCTCCTCTCCCCAACCATTCAGCACCCGGCCTTCCTCCTCACGCAGTTGTAAAATAAAAGAGAAAAGACTAAAAATTATAAAAAGAAAATTAAGCGAAAATTTGGAGGGCGTTGAATAGACTTCGTTTGTATTAAGCTTGGTCAGCGTAAGTAACTCGAGTGGTGCATGAGGCGGGTTAGGTTAATTCCTTCGCGCACGCCACCAGGCAAGACGAACACGCATTAGCGGCCTCAGAGTCTTGGTATAATCCTCTTCATAAATAGATGATGTACGAATAAATAATCTCCCCTGAATGAGGCCACAGACTTCAATAACACCAACCTAAGCACACGTGTTGCCGAGTCACTTTATCTGACCAGCGAGGGAGGACACGGAGGCTTACGAGGACCGTCGGAGGAGGAAAGCTAAAGACCCAGTGTTATTTACACGTTTCCATTAGAGGCCGTGAGGAGTGCTTGTGGCACGACCGTATTCTATTCTTTCCGGCATCCATCCGCAGTCCGCGTATAGAGTGTCACTTTAGCAGCATTTTCTTGCATGTCAGTTAAAACATGAGTCAAGCATTCAGGATATGTTTCATACATTTAGCGAGATTATATTTCAATAGGTTTTAGAGAAACGTTGCTTTTTAATCTACACATCCACTTTATGGAAACACCACTGAATTTCTCTACATGTCTGCTTTACGCTTGGTCCGGAGGATGGAGTGGGACGTGGGTAGCATAGCATAGCATAACATAACATAACATAAGAAAATGGCCTCCGCTCTCGTGTACTTTCAATTTAATTAGTCCTGTCTTGGCGCCGCTGCTTCATTGTTTCCATTTGTCACGGCTCGCCCGCTGATCGTTCCGCTGGCACTATTACCACCACCACCGCCGCTGCCATCACCACAGCCGTTACCTCAAGTTTGAAACTCACAGCGCCTCTGCATTAAGAAATAGCGGAATTCTAACGTGTACTTCGAATAACACCGCTATCACAGTCGTTACTATCGCCGCCGCCGCTGACTCAGCTACTGCTACTGTTGCATGACCAATGCCTTGATAAAATAACCTGCATTGCTGCTACTACTACTACCATAACTACTACTACTACTACTACTACTACTACTACTACTACTACTACTACTACTACTTCTACTTCTACTTCTACTTCTACTACTACTACCACCACCATCATTACTACTACTACTACTACCATAACTACTACTACTACTACTACCACTACTACTACTATTACTACTACTACTACTACTACTACTACTACTACTACTACTACTACTACTACTACTACTACTACACTACTATTGAACATCTAGATTCTATTTACCACCATTGACTTCCGTATACAATCATACTGCCATACTATCATCACCTCAACAATCATCACCACCACCACCTCCACCACCAAAACTATCGTCACTCAGTAGAGCAGAAAAGTGGCCCAGCATCACCAGGGACGCCACCACCGCAGCGCAGATCAGCTCCACCACTACCGCAGCTAACGAGGCTGAACAGCGCTACCGCCGCCGTTAGCTCGGGAATAACGCTACCGCTCTACCTCCGCCTCTCTTTGGTACCGCTACTTCTCCAATACCTAACGTCCATCTCTGCTATGGACTGTCAGAAAATTCGCCGCCTCTCAGTAAAAGAATATCCCTAAACTAGTTCTGCTATCACTTTGACTTACTTTACGCAATTATGGAAGGTTTCACGGTTACAGTAAGTGGGTTTTAGTTTTAGTTGAGAAATATCGGAGAGTTAATTCGTCATCCCTCAGTGAAAGGGACTGCAACACTGAATCTACAGTAGTTCTTTATAATCTTGTCACCAGCTTCTTAACGCGATGACATTGATAAGGCTAGGAAGTCATTAATAGGTCCCAGATTTAGTTTTAGAAATCTCCTCTATATTTTACGGTGATAGATCTTTTACTGCTACTGCTACTGCTACTGCTGCTGCTGCTGCTACTACAGTCCACTAGCACCTTCCATAGCTCATCCTTCTGGTGTCACCGAGTTAGTCTTCTTCAGGGTCGCTTTTTTGTCTGTCTCTTTCTCCAGCAAGTTATCTCCGCTGACTGACGGTTCATGTACATTTATGGCCATGTCTTGCTCATTATCATTGCCATTACTGTTATTACTATTATTATTACTATTGTTATCATTATGGTTGTCCTTATGAGTATTTGTATCATTATTTTGAATAGACAGTCAGCGGAGTCGTGTTCGTGTTGGCGGCGGTTGCACTTCGGTCTCAGTGTTCATGACTCAAGCGTCAAATATTCGTGTTAAAATTAGATGAACTGGGACCCTCGCCTCGTCTGGCCCCAGCCACTGCTGCCTGCCATACCTCGCCCGCGTTCACTACTTAACGATAAACTAGCCGCTGCAGAGGAAGGTTTCTTTTGAAGTCCCAGCGGTTATTTCAGTTTGTCACTCAATTTTCCCTCATTTTAGTTCAGTGGCCCGTCATTCCCTCAGCGATTGTCAGGCGGCGGAGCAAATGGCACGGTGTGACTTAACCTCGCATCTGGTTGGCTGCATGGCTACGTCCACTTCCCACTCCCACTCCCTGCTTCGGCCTTGTGTGTGTGTGTGTGTGTGTGTGTGTGTGCGCGGTTCATGTCCGTTTCAGGGCCACCATCTCTTCTGCACCTGACGGAAGAATTTTTAGTTTTTAGTTTGGTTTTTGCCTCGTCGTGTGGACGGGCGTGTGTTGGGCGGCGGCCAGACCTAATGGTTGAACAGCCTCACCTCATTCTCGCTGTCATTGCGTGGCCGCTGATTATAATAATTATTCTTATCTGGTTAAATATCACCCCCACTGCATTGTTTTTATTCATGTGCCAGCCAGCGTGAAGGTGGAGCACGACCATGGTGGGGAGTGTAGAGGAAAACAGCGGGGAAAAAAGGCACTACATTGTCCACTATTCTAAAGGCAAGTTTAGAGGAAAATCACTCGTGCGTAACACTGCTGATATTGGTTTTGGCTGGCGAGCGTCACGCAGGACCAGCAACTCAGGTGTCGCTGAGGAACGGCTCGTGTTGCTTTATTGTATCGTGGCGTGAACCTCTAATGAAGCCAACTGGCGCTAACCTTATCAAGAGCCCACGGCCAGAGCTGTCTAGACACCCGTTATGACTTGTGGGCATTAAGAGAGAGAGAGAGAGAGAGAGAGAGAGAGAGAGAGTCAGTCTTCTTAGTGCCTCCTTTCCTGATGTCAGCGCGTCGCCCTCGCCACACCTGCTAAGTGGCGGGGACGGGACGAGGCCAAGTCCGCGTTAGGACCTGACTACCTGTCTGGCCTTCACAGGTAACTGCCTCACAGGCGCGCTCACTGAGGGAATTAGTCCTCTTAAGGTGTCACACACACACACACACACACACACACACACACACACACACACACACATCGCGTAGTGTAGTGGTTAGCACGCTCGACTCACAATCGAGAGGGTCCGGGTTCGAGTCCCGGAAAGCGGCGAGACAAATGGTCAAGCCTCTTAATGTGTAGCCTCTGTTCACCTAGCAGTAAATAGGTACGGGATGCAACTCGAGGGGTTGTGGCCTCGCTATCCCGGTATGTGGAGTGTGGTGTGATCTCAGTCCTACCCGAAGATCGGTCTATGAGCTCTGAGCTCGCTCCGTAATGGGGAAGACTGGCTGGGCAGATGACCGTGGTGGTGAATTACACACAAGTGAGGACATCGCGGGAAAGTAACTCCGCGGCGGTGAGTCAGATGTGGTAAAAAAAAAAAAAAAAAAAGAAGAAAGCGCCAAACTGATTAAGATTCTCGTCGCGTCTGTGTCTGATCAGAGGTGGATGCTGAGGGAAGGAGAGAAGGCCACGCGCGCCGCTGAACAGGAGGAGGAGGTGGAGGAGAGGAAGAATGATGATAGTTAGGAGGAGGAAAAGAGGAAAAGAAGAGATGTGGAGATAAAACAACGCAGCCAGGAGTGTTGGCGGTAATTAGGAGAGGAGGCGGAGTGAAGTAATGGATAAAGAAAGGAACGAGAGAGAGAAAGAAAAGATAATGTTATTTCATCATTTTTCTGGTGTAATAATTGCCTTGTAGTCTGTATTTAGACTCGTAACCAAGAACAGTAAAATTAGCAATAGTAGTGGTCGTCGTCGTCGTCGTCGTCGTCGTCGTCGTCGTCGTCCTCGTCGTCGTAGTAGTAGTAGTAGTAGTATAGCAGCAGCAGACCTAGCAGATGCATTGAGTCCCACCACCATCACAACAGCACCGTGCCTCGTGTTTACCTTGCCTGAGCCGCCTCCGAGCGAACCCTTCAATCAGGGATACTTGCCTTAAAAAGCGAGGCGTCGTCAGGGTTGGGGGAAAGTCTTGTTATTTTCCTAATCGCTTTATCACGGTTAATTGGTTCGCCCTAACGAGGGATAATGTGGCCGTACCCTTGATGGTCCTGATGCGCCGACACCAGACACACACACACACTCTTGATAGTCGTCTATATTTTTCTATGGTAACTAACTGACTCTCCCAATCAGTCATAACCACCGGAAGACACAATACAGACAAGGAACCACTGTATCTACCTAGTCTTGCTTATTCTCCATCTTCACAGTGTAAGGCGATCGCAGACTCAAGACATTTCCCCTTACTATTATTTCGGTGCTTGTTTATAATTACTATTGTCATTATTACAGTGTATGGTCAAGAGGTTTACTTTCTCTTGTACTTAGTGTATATCGGGTTATGGGTTCGTGCGTGGTGTATAGATGTTTCTTGGTTGCGTAACATGTACCGTGCTCGTGGAATTGCTATAAAGAGTCAAGATCCTAATTCTTACCCGGTGGTGTTTGTTTTGGGGTCTCCAGTGCTAACTAAACATATTTCACCTTGTTCCTGTTCAGACAAGATCGTTTTAATGTCCCCGTTTTAATATTCCTGCTTCAGAGTTGGCTGCCTTACAACACACACACACACACACACACACACACACACACACACACACACACACACACACACACACACACACACACACACACACGAAGGGCCAGATGGAAACGTTGTAGGTATTGGACGAATTCTTTAGGCAAGTTTTAGGAAGACTGAAAGCCCAGGGAAGGCCAGCAGTGTAGTATTTCTATTGGAAGTTAGCGCAGAGAAGTGTGATGAGAGAGCCTTGGAAGAATCTCAATGAAGGTCTGCTGGTGTTTGTTATCCTCAGTGCTCCTGGTGAGAGTGGCCTTGGTGCAGGAGAGTGTGAGTGGTGGGTAGCGTGAGGATAGCGTGACAGCACCATGTTCCGCCTGCCCGACGATAAATCACTGAACAGAATCTAATCAGCAATAGTAGAAGATAGTTTTAGGAGAGGAAGAAGTAAAGGCAATAGTAAGGGTAACGAGTGGTACTAAAGAACTTCGAATAGAGAAAATATTTGAGTTTGGTTTCACTACACAAACTACTGTGTAAGGAAAAGAATGTATAATGCTACTTACTGGTATGTCAATATGCAGTATAACGTGGACGCAGGGCGGGGCGGGGCGGAGGTGAGGTTGGCACAGTAGCTATCCCCGCTTCAGGCAGTGTGGCAGTGTGGCAGGTCGCGACAGGCTTGAGGCAGATATGAAAGGTCCCTCGTCGGAAGAGTCGGTCACCTGGCTGGTCTGGCCCTCTGATCAGCTGCCAACACCCCATTAAACCTTTCCCACTCTCTCCTTCCCTCCACCTCATGCGTCAAGAACAGGAATCTCTCTCCTTGCCTCCTCCTTCCTCCTCCTCCATCCGTCCTTATCCCTGTCCTCTCCTCCCCAGTCTCACTTGCGCCTTGCCTTATCCACTGGTCTCCATCTCATTAGTGGCTGTCTTAGTGAGGGCTGCTTAATGTTGGTGACCTCGCTGATTCGCGCAGTCAGAGACTAGAAAACATGGGAAGTTGCAAGAAATTTATAAGCCTATACACGTGGCAGGTTGTGTAATGTTTCGATGGAGTGCGCGTGTGGTCTTGATGGTCAGTGCATATCGCGTTGTTGTTTCCCTGGTTTGTGATCGTCGAATTGCTTGTCATTTCTAGGTTTTAAGTTCACGAGTGTCATTTGGTCGTGTTACCTTCGCTTGCATACTTTTCCAGCTGTCATTGCGGAAAGAGTGTCTGTGTGTGTGTGTGTGTGTGTGTGTGTGTGTGTGTGTGTGTGTGTGTGTGTTTGTGTTTGTGTGTGTGTGTTGCCATGTGCCATTGCTTCTGTCTGGGAGATGAAAAAGTGTGT
>NC_059294.1:27262811-27280311 GCF_017591435.1 Portunus trituberculatus
TTGACCTACTCTGCACTACTTCCTCTTAGTTCTGACGCGACACACAAGGCAGCTTCATTCAGCAGTGCACAGCGTATCCCAGGTGCCTCTCTGCTAACACCACCTGTCTGCTAGTCTCTCTCCAGCCGTCTGGCGGTGTGTTGCGAGTGCAGGGCGTGGGGAGGATTAGCTGGGAGGGGGAAAAGAGAGATTAGCGGAGGGAGAGAAAAAGTTGGTATTTATTTCGATATGTTAATGAGAGGGACAGAAATGGGAGAAAGATGACACATTCACGGAGGCTCAGATGTTTGTTTAGGTTCTCTCTCTCTCTCTCTCTCTCTCTCTCTCTCTCTCTCTCTCTCTCTCTCTCTCTCTCTCTCTCTCTCTCTCATATCTGATTTTCCCCTCTGACGACACCTATGTACTATAGTCAATGAAAATCCAGCCACAGATTATTAACGCTTCTCCCTCCTCCTCCTCCTCCTCCTCCTCCTCCTCCTCCTCCTCCTCCTCCTCCTCCTCCTCCTCCTCCTCCTCCTCCTCTTTTTCCTCCTTCACTTCCAAGGTTTCTGTTACTACTCGCAGGCATGTTTCTATATTTTAGCCTCCTCCTCCTCCTCCTCCTCCTCCTCCTCCTCCTCCTCCTCCTCCTCCTCCTCCTCCTCCTCCCTTCGAGGCCGCAACACACCGCACCTGCCCCCGCCCACCACCTAACGCTCACCCTCCTGGCGCCGGTCAAGGAGCACTGTGGTGAGGAGGAGGAGGAGGAGGAGGAGGAGGAGGAGGAGGAGGAGGAGAGGAATGGAGACGAAGGAATGGGAGGGGCGGAAAAACTGGATTGTGACTCTCTCTCTCTCTCTCTCTCTCTCTCTCTCTCTCTCTCTCTCTCTCTCTCTCTCTCTCTCTCTCTCTCTCTCTGTCAGTGTGTTATTTTTTTTCCTTTTTATACCTTCCCTGTATCTTTTGTTCGCTTTATTTCACGATTTTCTTTCTTTCTTCCCTTATTCCTTGACTCTCTCTCTCTCTCTCTCTCTCTCTCTCTCTCTCTCTCTCTCTCTCTCTCTCTCTCTCTCTCTCTCTCTCTCTCTCCTCTCCTCCCTTCCTCCTCCAGCCTTCCAACTTTCCAGCCTTCCCTCTCGCCGCCCCTCCCTCCCTATCCCTGTTCCTCCTTCCCGCTCGCTACCTCCTTCTAATTCCCTCGTCTGAAAGAAGGCTACCTGTCCCAGTGACCTGCACACCTATAGACACACTCACTGGTAAAGCAGAGCACACGCACACACACACACACACACACACACACACACACACACACACACACACACACACACACACACACACACACCTGTCTCAGTCTGACTTCATGGCGTCTGGTGACTACTAAAGACTCCTGTATTTGGTAGTATTCTCTCTCTCTCTCTCTCTCTCTCTCTCTCTCTCTCTCTCTCTCTCTCTCTCTCTCTCTCTCTCTCTCTCTCATGATGTAAGTGAAGTTATAGCCACATCTGGTGGTGGTGGTGGTGGTGGTGGTGGTATTTGCAGTTTTGGTGGCATAAAATTACGTGTGTGTGTGTGTGTGTGTGTGTGTGTGTGTGTGTGTGTGTGTGTGTGTGTTCACAGAGTCATGACCTTTGGAATTAGAGGTGGGACAGGTTATGGAGGAGGAGGAGGAGGAGGAGGAGGAGGAGGAGGAGGAGTACTAATGGAGACTATGTGATGAAGGACGAAGGGAAGAAGGGAGCGAGGTATGCAGATAAAGCGAAGGAGGCAGCATGCAAGGTCGGGAGATGAGGGAGGAGGGGTGGGAAAGGAAGGGTTGGAGGAAGGGAGGGAAGTAGTGAGGGAGAGAGGAAGAGATGGAGTAGGGGAGGGAGAGAGGGAGAGTGGCACTGAAGCGAAGGAGGGAAGCTGTGGGATGTGAGGAAAGGACAGGAAGAGATTAGGAGTTGAAGGACATTAGACCCTAAGGGCTGTCTGGCTGGTGTGTTCCTCCTCCTCCTCCTCCTCCTCCTCCTCCTCCTCCTATTCATTGTCGTCTTCGTTCTCCTCTCCTCCTCATACTACTCCTGCTTCTCTTCCTTCTCCTTATACAGAAGTTTCAAACGTTAGCACCTGTTTGTAATTGCATGCATATCCTTTAGCCTCCTGAAATACACACACACACACACACACACACACACACACACACACACACACACACACACACACACACACACACACACACACACACACACACGGGTAATTCCACAAGTGTTATTCAAGATTCGGCTATATGTAATTGGCACACATACATTACTTCCTCCTTTTCAGCAGTGACCTAACCCACTTTACATTTGTGTCTCCTCTCGACGCCCGCGACAGGTGTACAATGTGTCCTGCTTGACGCTCGCACCTCACTGCACTGTTGCATCAACGTGGTGGTAGATAACACACACGAGTGAAGCGTTGTAAGGATGCACGTCTTCAGAGGGAGTGTGAAGTGATATATGTATGTATGTGTGGAAGGCTGACCCACATATCGGTAACGTGTGGCTAGACTGTCGATAACATTGTAGGCTTCACAACTTGCATGTGCTACAGTACTTCATATGTATGTGTGTGTGTGTGTGTGTGTGTGTGTGTGTGTGTGTGTGTGTGTGTGTGTGTGTGTGTGTGTGTCGTGTACGTGCAAATGTGCGAGCAGGAGTTGCAAGGACGCAGGTTACACAGCTCCCTGTTCGCCCCTTCCTCTTCTCTCTTGGTGTGATGCTCGGGCGTACTGGCGACAGGTGTGTTCCTTTTCTTTGTTCTCCAGGTCTCGTAACACCTGCTGCACCCCCCTACGCTCCCCCTGCCCTCTGTACACCTGTCTCACTCGCTGTGTGTGTGTGTGTGTGTGTGTGTGTGTGTGTGTGTGTGTGTGTGTGTGTGTGTGTGTGTGTGTGTGTGTGTATGTTGGTGAATGGCTGGGTGTGTGTGTGTGTCTGGTTTGTTGCGTGTATGAAAGGTTTCAGCTATATAAAGTTTCCGGAGTTTATCCATCATATGTGGCTCTATTCACGTTTACTTACATATTCATTGAGTGGTTCGCGTTACGGGGTGACGTGGTGACGAGCGTGTCGGGTGAATTTAGCAAGTGTGTTGCTACGTGTGGGCCTCGACTGGTGGTGGTGGTGGTGGTATCGGCGGCTTAGTTGTGTCTGGTCGTCCTCGTCCAATATTGGCCGCAGGACACTGATAGCGGGAGTGCGCGGGAGGCTTCGCGTCCCGGCCAAGTTTATTATCGGTGCTACGACAGTAAAAAATAGAAGGTAAGTGGCTCAGCCTGTGGGTTGCTGTGCTGTATTGGTGGCCTCACGACGTGTGGTGCCCGCCCCGCCCACACACACACACACACGTCTAGCCTCTTGTTGCTGCTTACGCGGGCGGACTCTGACCTCAATCACAAGTCTGTATTTATTTTTATTATTTTCTTACTGTCTTACTTTCCCCGTGGTTGTCTCTGTCGCCTTGTGTGGTGGGGACGTGACTGTCGCGTCGGAGGTGCAAGTGGAGGTGGAATTAGAGGAGGTGAAGGTGGAAAGAAAAGGTAGAGGAGGTGGGGTGGTGGAGTGGAGGTCTGGTGAGGAGTGGAGGAGTGGAAGAGGGAGGAGGGAGGGAGGAGGATTGCGAGGCGTTGATTTCCCAGGTGGAAATTTACAGAAGTGACAACGCCCAAGGCTTGAAGCATTCCTGTAGCAGGAGAGGCAGTCACGAGGGTTTTGTCACAAGCTGGCACCACTGCACGGGACGGATGTGGGTGCTGGGTGGTTGGTTGTGGAGTGGAGAAGGGGGCGGCACCAGCAGGTGGAGTACAGTCTTATGAGTTACCTTCCCTTACCTGTGCCTTGCGTCTCACGTCTTTACATTCGTCAGTGTCACAGTGTACAAGTGTTCTGCGGCAGGCGTCGTCCCGTGGCAGGCTTCGTCAAGGAAAGGTTGGGAACACTTACAAAAACCTGGCAACCTTTTCTTCGACACCTCTAAAGTTGCCGGATACCGCTGTGTGGACCACCGCGAGGGGACGGAGAGGGGGGGAGGAGGTGGAGGTGGCGGCGAGGGAAGGGGGAGTTTGGCACGCAATTACGCTATTCTGTTGGGTCCTGCTTCTTGCCCTCCTTTCACTGTCATCAATGTACAAGTAGTTTGGGATTTGCTGAAGGCATATGTGTTGGCTGACCACCTTTTCCTCGCTCCTTGCCCTCCTGGGCTCCCTCTCAGTGCACGTTTCTCGGTAGTCGTCGTGGTCCTTGTAAGGTCTGGCCGTCTCCCTCCAAGTGGCCTTGTGCAGTGGTGTCTCACATTCTTTTCCCCGTCAGTATCTCATGCACAGTGATGCACAATGGGCCATTATGCCTGTATCCTGCTTGTTCTCATTTCTCCTCCTTTGGCTGTCTGTCTGTCTCACTGCTCACTTGCCGCGTCGTCTTACTTGTTTTTCATTTCTTCCTCTTATCGTAGTTTTTGATCCTCCTTGTTGTCTATCTTCTCTCCTCATTGTATTACTAATGCTTACTACGGTGCTACACACTGTTATGAAATAGACTATACACTTACATAATATATTACTTCCCTTATGGCGGTGAGCTTCTCTCCTGCCCTGCCCCAGCCACTCACTTGCTGCACCAGCCAGACTACCTTGCAAAACACCAATTGACTTACTACTCCAGTGTCAGTCGTTGCCTTTTTTATATCTCTCTCCCTCTCCTCGCCGCCTCACAACACTTCCAACCTGCACCAGTACTCCCTCCCTCCACTCCCTCACTTCCTACTGCGTGATAACAGCGTGAAAGGTGAAGGTTCTCAGGTCCGCTAATATGGTTGAAAAGTATGTATTATTTCCTATTGTCCTGTTAAAACCCGTGATAATATAATTCAATTGACTCGGGTTGATTATATAATGTAACTTTTTTTCCCATTTGCATTTCTGCCTTTATTTCTTTCCTGCTTTTTACTTGTCATTTCTTTTACTCAAGTGGTTGGTAACAGAACACTCATCGCCTTACTGTTCTATTTTTCTTATACTACGTGGGCTTTTCACAGGAATTTATGGGCTAAAGAGGATACTTTTTGTGGTACCTCCTATTTTAAAGCCCACCCGCTAGGAAACCATTGCCCCGAGTGAGGAAGCCCAACCTACACTCTGACCGTGGACAGGATTCGAACCCGTGCGCTTGGAGACTCCTCGGACCCCAAAGCAGGCATGGTTCCACTGTACCACGGCGGCCCCTTTTCTCTCTCATCACGTACTCCATAATTATCTTCTTAGTGCTCCTTCACACCATCTCTCCCGGGACGTCCAGCCATTCTCAATATTCCACTTCACTCCACGTATACCCACAGTTGAATGAAATAAACGACGGACAGACAAATATCACCGAACAAACCGTACCCAACCCAACGTAATCAGGGAAATATCATACAATTTTTATTATGTAAGAGGGGAAAGCTGGCCAAGGACAATTTAAAACGAAAAAAAATGGCCCACTAAAAAAAGGCCTCTACGAAAAAAAGGCCGACTACGAAAAAAAATCAACTAGAAACACACACACAAAAAAAAATGGCCCACACCTACCTTAGTCTGAGCCATTTTTCACAGTCAAACAGTTCACTACATTTTCTACCTTTCATGTTTTTTTTTTTTTTTTTTTTTTTTTTAGTCTTTTTTCACTATGCCAGTATTTGTGGTACTATTTCTCTACCTCAATCTTGTGCCATTTTTCTCTATTTTTATTTATTTATTTATTTATTTATTTATTTTTTTTTTTTTTTGTATCCAGCACAATGCAATACTTCCAATACTCTGATGGTGTGTGTAGCCGATCAGTCCATCCATTTTTGGTGCTATTAGTTCACCTGGTGCTATATTTGTCCCTTCTCTTCTTTCTACTCTTCTAATACTGGGACACATTTTCACATTTTTACCTTGAGATTCGTCCACAATTAGACCATTTGACTGACATTAGGAAGTGTCTATGGAGGTCAGAAGATTAATAGGCCACAGTCTTTACTATTTCAATCCCCCACATGAGTTTCTGAAGCTGTATAAAATCACTAAATAGTAAGAAGAATGAATATAGATACTCGTCATGGTACTGAATGGGTTAATTAAACTGTACCTGCGAGTTTCTCCTGCGCAATTTAATCCACCGCTACCATGCACTCCTACCTTCGTATTTGATTATTCTACCATTTTTCTCATGTTATTTTATCCTTTGTTAGTTTTTCTTCCTGCTATCCGCCCCCTCCCCCCAGTAGCTTCCTCGTGCCCTTGTGTCTCCTCTCCTTCGACACTTACCCACACCCGCTGCTATACAGGAGAGCCGCCTATCACGCCCTAGATCCCACGCCACGCTCCGGGCAGCTCTCAGGAGGCCCGTAGCTCTGCCTCGTGCACCAATGAACTGTTTTTCTTCAAGGCGATAAAAGAGCCTCCCTCCCCTGAGTGGATGTTATCAGCAGCAAGGCTCATTTTATGCCGGTAATCGTTCAGGTAAAATTAGGTCAAGACATTTAAGTTCCTGGGCTCTCATTATGAAGTTTCTTTTTATCTCTCTTTGTCACACACAATGAAGGTAAAGAAAAAAAAGTTTGGGCTTGTCTGTAATTCATTCTCTCTCTCTCTCTCTCTCTCTCTCTCTCTCTCTCTCTCTCTCTCTCTCTCTCTCTCTCTCTCTCTCTCTCTCTCTCTCTCTCTCTCTCTCTCTCTCTCTCTCTCTCATGTGTAATACGATGCTGTTCTTCGTACCATTTTGTCACACACATGATGAAGATATGCAGGAAAAGTTAAGCTGACCTGCAGTATTCTCTCTCTCTCTCTCTCTCTCTCTCTCTCTCTCTCTCTCTCTCTCTCTCTCTCTCTCTCTCTCTCTCTCTCTCTCTCTCTCTCTCTCTCTCTCTCTCTCTGCCTGTGATGAGTGCTCGTTGTGCAATTATCACGTAACTCTAGTGGGAGTAATTACCTGACACACTAATGAAGAGAGCAAAGTTGTTGTGTTACTCCTCTGGCTTAGTGTTTAGTGCGCGGCGCTCCTAATGTTGCTATTCTTAATATGACCGAGACGGAAAGACACACACACACACACACACACAGAAACAGATAGAGAGAGAGAGATAGTCAAGCTGCCTTCTTCGCGTGTGTTGGTTTGGACGGTGGAATGTTTAAGGTGAGAGTTGAGGAATGAAGCAAGAGACGTTACGAGTTGAGTGAGGGACACATGGAGGGAGAGTGGAGAGGAAAGAGAGAGTGGAGTGGAGTGGAGTGGGGTGGAATTGTGGAAGGGAAAAAGGTGACCTGGATTGGAGGGATGAGAGGGAGGAGGATCGGGCAGAAAGAGTGTAAAGAATAAGGTTGGTCATTAACGAAGGGAGAAGGGAGAGAGGGAGAGAAGGAGAGGAAATAGAGAAAGAAAAAAACCCTCAGAAATAAACAGTAACCCATAATAATAAACCCATGTAGGGCGTGTGTGTGTGTGTGTGTGTGTGTGTGTGTGTGTGTGTGTGTGTGTGTGTGTGTGTGTGTGTGTGTGTGTGTGTCAAGCAATACAGGGCAAGGTTACGTTAGAAGGAACTTTGTATTGTTTGAGAGAAGGAAGGGAAGGAGTGATGGAGGGAAGGAGGAAGGAAAAAAATAAGAAAATGAGGAATGGGTGAACTTGAGCGAGAGCGAGAGAGAGAGAGAGAGAGAGAGAGAGAGAGAGAGAGAGAGAGAGAGAGAGAGAGAGAGAATGGGGTGTGGGAGATGGGGAGAATAAAGAGAGTGAGTAGGAGGGAGAATAACAAAGAGCTACATTATATAAGCAGACCCGAATTGATCTCACTCTACCTGTTTGGCCACACAACCTGCCTTTCCTTCCCCCTGTGTACTCACGACTCCCCTTCTCTCTCTCTCTCTCTCTCTCTCTCTCTCTCTCTCTCTCTCTCTCTCTCTCTCTCTCTTACACGAGTTCCTTCTCCTCCTTCTCGTCTCTCACGTCCTCCTGTCCCTTCCTCCCGCCTACTTGAGACATTCCTGTGTTTCCGTGACTCAGTTGGGGACACGCGAGGCTCTGGCCAGTGAGGGAAGGGAGCAGGAGCACCACCACCACCACCACCACCAGCGGCCGGTTGCTTCTAGGGAATAAAGCTGGAGGCACTATCATGAATAATATATTTTCTTATGCCCTCTCTCTCTCTCTCTCTCTCTCTCTCTCTCTCTCTCTCTCTCTCTCTCTCTCTCTCGTACCACACTCGATGGACAGTTATTGTGAAAACAGTGCGAGACGGGAGATTGACGCCGCCTGGGAGAGACGCGTAGTGGTCCCAAAAATGTGTCTTTTTGCCTGCATTATTTAGTAAGGGAAGATCTATGAGAGGGTGGGGAGGGACAACATGAGAGAGAGGATGTGTCTATACTAGGAGGAGGAGGAGGAGGAGGAGGAGAAAGAAGAGACACCACAGTGGCAAGGAAAACCGAGAGGAAGACCAGAAAGGGTACGTAAAGGACATAACGAGAGATTTGAGAAAGCGGAAGGAGGAGGAGGAGGAAGAGAAGGAGGAGGAGGAGGAGGGGAGGAGGAGGAGGAGGAGGAGGAGGAGGAGGAGGAGGATGAGGAGGAGGAGGAGGATTGTAAGTGTAGTCATGATTTATCAGATAGTGATGAGCTTAGGAAGAGCATTGCTTGAGAGACAGTACGAGCATACCTAGAGAGGGTGACCTTTACAGTGCCAAGGTGACCCAGATGTGTGTGTGTGTGTGTGTGTGTGTGTGTGTGTGTGTGTGTGTGTGTGTCAGCGAGGTAGCTAGGTAGATGTAATTATATTCCCTCCAAAGCTTTTTAGCAAGAGATCCTGTTTTCATTTGTAAATTGTTCCTTAAATTAATTACAATGAGAGCATGCACAGAAAGCAGTGTAATAGTCAATCTCTCTCTCTCTCTCTCTCTCTCTCTCTCTCTCTCTCTCTCTCTCTCTCTCTCTCTCTCTCTCTCAAAATATCCGTGTCTTAAACTTCCACATCTTTTTTTTTACGGTTTTAAGGGATAAAGAGAGACGCTTCTCCGTTAAGATAGTGTTATGTTACCCAGGCTGGAGACGGGAAGGAGAGGGCGGGAGGTAAGGGAAAGGGGATGGGGAAGGCAGCGGGGAGTAGGCGGGGTGGGCCTGCATTACACTTCGTGCGTCTCAACTCATGGCAACTGGAGCCGTAGCGAGGGTGGACGGAGGGGCCAGAGTGGAGTGCTGGCAGCCTTTGTTTACATCAGGCGTCAGAGAGAGTGCCAGGTACCGCCAGCGAGGGGTGAAGACTTTCTCCCCGAGTCTTCCTCTGGCGTGACCGAGCCGCTGTATGCACTACAAGGCCTCCCACCGGCACCGCTGCCCTGGCCTGGTCTGTGGTGACGCTGGGGGCCTCCTGGCGCTGCCCAACCTGCGTGGAGGAAGGCAAGTTCAGTGACCTTCACAACTGCCTGAGTCATACCAAGGCTATTGACCTGACACTCCTGGTCCTGGCCTCCACCCCTGCCCTGCCTCACTCCTCCCGCGCCTCTACCTCCTCCCCACCTTCCCCACCTCTCTCTCTCTCTCTCTCTCTCTCTCTCTCTCTCTCTCTCAACCCTCACCCAGCCTGGTCGTCCCCTCCCCCACCCGCGTTGCCTCAGCTCCCACAGGCCTCCCCTCCCGCGCCACTTGCCGGGCCGCCCTCCCCTCCCCCTCCACGCTCTCCCCCACTCACATCCATCTCGTGTGTCGAAAATTACACCCGTCGCCTCGTTCTCTCTGTTTGTCGCCCTCGTCGCCCCGGCAGCACATGCGGTCGCTTGCACCCGCTGCGCCTTCACCACCCTCCTCTCCCCGCCCTCCAGTGCCCCGCCTCACTTTGCAGCAGCGCCCTGGCACACGCCCCTTACTTCTTGGCACCTGTTTGCCCTCCCCCTCCCAACACCACCGCTATCCCTCTCCCTTCCGCCCTCCCTTCAGTTAGCACCACTGCTTTCCTTGTCCCGTTGCCTCATACTTGTCGGTCCTACTCTCTCTCTCTCTCTCTCTCTCTCTCTCTCTCTCTCTCTCTCTCTCTCTCTCTCTCTCTCTCTCTCTCTCTCTCTCATCGCGCACTCTATGAATGGACTGCCAGCGAGTGTTACATTTACGGAGGTTATTCACTCTCTCCTTTTTTTCTGCCTCGTCCCTCGTGTGGTGGGCGATCCTTTGAACTTTTGTAATGTGCTGAATGGATTGTTAAAAAAAGGAAAAAGAGTACACGTCACAACATTACACCAGTACGTTACAGGTGTTGATGTAGTGAGATGTAATGTGGGAGTAGTCGTATTCCATGGCGACTGACTGTAATGAATGTTTGTGTGTGTGTGTGTGTGAGAGAGAGAGAGAGAAATGCTTTGCTCTCTCACAATGACTATTTCCAAAGGCTCTGATTGAAGATACTCGTGTTTTTTAAGGGTATTTCTATGGTTCTGGTGATAGATTAGTAAGATTTCAGTTGATCATAAGGAGAAACTGTCTTGAAAAACTCGGATAGTTGTCTATGGGGGCTTGAAAAAATTGTCGTGGTGAGAGAGCAAGACGTTTCTGAATATGGCCGAGAGAGAGCGAGAGAGAGAGAGAGAGAGAGAGAGAGAGAGAGAGAGAGAGAGAGTTTTGGTATTTGTATTAACCTTTTCAGTACTGGGGCACATTTTTACCTTGAGATTTGTGTACGATTAGACCATTTTATTGACATTAGGAAGGGTCACTGGAGGTCAGAAGATTGATTGCCAGAGTCTTCACTATTTTAATCTCCCACATGAGTTTCTGAAGCCTTTAGAAAACTGCCAAACAGCAAGCACAATGAATATGGAAACGCGTCATGGTACTGAAGGGTTTAATCTCAAATTTCAACTCCTGCATAACGTAATAATTCGGGTAATTTGAAGTATTTAGCGATGCAATTACGCTGAGATATTATTACTGTGCTTTATGAACGTACGTCAAGAGAGTCGCGCGTGTAATGGGAATGTAACTGTTTTTTTTTTGGTTGTAGAATTTTGTGGAGAAGATTATGGAAATATAGAAATAAATGCGAAAATAGTAAGAAGAGTATGTGTATCGTGTGTGTGTGTGTGTGTGTGTGTGTGTGTGTGTGTGTGTGTGTGTGTGTGTGTTAAGGGGGGCGGGCGAGAGTGTTTGACGCATCCGAGTGTGTTTGGTTAGGTACGAATAAGTGGATCTAGAATGAAAAAAAAAAAAAGTAAAAGTGGAGCGGGGAATTTCAATATATTCTTGATTGAAGTGTTGGCAGGATGGAGCTTCATTGTGGCACACTGGCTGAAGAGAGAGAGAGAGAGAGAGAGAGAGAGAGAGAGAGAGAGAGAGAGAGAGAGAGACATCGTTATTGCAGTCGTCATGCGTGTAAGTTATTCCCTTTAGCAGGGTACAGAGAGAGAGAGAGAGAGAGAGAGAGAGAGAGAGAGAGAGAGAGAATGTAGTATTTGTTGGTGGTGGCTGCGTGTGTACGGACTGCTTATGTGTGTGTGTGTGTGTGTGTGTGTGTGTGTGTGTGTGTGTGTGTGTGTGTGTGTGTGTGTGTGTGTGTGTATGTATGTATGTATGTATAAGTACTTAAGCACCTGATCGAGTGTATTCGTGGGCCGTTACCACTGTCAATAATTGCTGCTGTAGTATGTATGTATGCATATGTGAATGTATGTACGTATGTATGTATGTATGTATGTATGTGTTTTTGCGGATATGGGCGTAAGCAGGTAATTATTCACACATAAAAGGAAGAAGTACTCACCGGAGCTTATTACTTTCGTATATTCGTACGTATGCATCATCACGTTCCCGTACTTGTTTGTATTCCACGGACCGGCCCCAGCGTGATGTGTGGTGCGTCTAATTAACTTGTATTTCTTTCCTCCTTTCAACGCGGCTTGGTTCGTGGCGTGAGTGGCGTGAGTGGCGTGGCGTGGCGTGGCGTGTAGTGTACCTACCATAAACACTGTACAGGTAGTGGTTTGGGGTGTGGGTGTGGTGACGTGCGTGGTCGTGGCCTTACATGTTTATGGTCGTGATGACTGGTACTGGTAGTCGTGGGGGTGGCTAGTGGTAGTGAGTGGCAGGGAGTGTGGGCAGAGAGAGAGAGAGAGAGAGAAGGAAGGAAGGAGGGAGGGCCGGGCAGTGCAGACTGGCTATAAATAATACACCAGTTGCAATAAGACGCAGCGCTGGCTAGATGTTAAAGGAAGCACAATATTGCTGCTCCCACACTGTGCTCAAGAGGGAGAACTGACACTGGCTGGAGGCGACGCTGCAGGGATTCCAGGGTAGGCGTTTTGATGTGGTTGCATGAAAGGTTAAGGCGTGTGGGATGCATAAGAGAGTGAATGAATTGAATGGATGGGATGTGCATGGCAGGGAAGGGAAGGAGGGAGGGATAAGATAGTTAGCTGTGCAGGGAGCTTTAGTTGGCAGGTGACTTAAAATGATGACACGAAAAGTTATAGCAGGCGGAAAAGTGAATGTGATTGATGGACAGATGGGTGGATAGACTGGGGGATGGAAAGAAGGGAAGGCTTAACGCGATTAGGAATAGGATGGACACGATGTTTTGTATTGAAACAGATGGTATAGCTAATGTGGCTTGGAAAAGATTGAATGTTGAGAGAGAGAGAGAGAGAGAGAGAGAGAGAGAGAGAGAGAGAGAGAGAGAGAGAGAGAGAGAGAGACTCGCACACACACACACACACACACACACACACACACACACACACACACACACACACACACACACACACACACACACACACACACACACACACACACACAGAAAGAAACCCTCCTTAGCACCTGAGGGCCTGTTCTGACATCGTGCGGGGTCAGAGTGTATCATTTTATCGGCAGTAAGTGACATGCTGTTGCCGTATATCATGATTGTTATGAAACACATCACTCAACGGGGCATTAAAGATCACTGGCGGGCTGTATTGGTGACTGACTGCCGCAACATTCATGAGGGGAAAGATGTATTGGTTTTTCACGTCTCCTTGTTTCTCTCTTTTTATTTTTTTTGTGGTTTTTTGGGGGGTTGAGATATACGTGGTCACCTTGACACGCTGGTAACTCAAGCCGACCTGTGTGTGCTACCTGTCTGACTCTCTCTCTCTCTCTCTCTCTCTCTCTCTCTCTCTCTCTCTCTCTCTCTCTCTCTCTCTCTCTCTCTCTCTCTCTCTCTCTCGACACCACCAATATAACCAACTATTCCCTTCTTGCCATACTCCTCCTCCTCCTCCTCCTCCTCCTCCTCCTCCTCCTCCTCCTCCTCCTCCTCCTCCTCCTTCTGGTCTCCCTTGACATTTGCATAACCACATTGGAGGTCTTTACTTCCCTTGTCTGCCTGGGTGAGGGCGCCTGTCCCTACTTATCAGGGCGAGGGAAGGAGGATGGGTGTGAGGGAGGCGTCGTAGGGAAAAGGGAATATGGAGGGGGGGGGAGTCTCCGTCCGGGCGGCGGCAGCTCGTGATCTCGTTTGTGTGGATGGAATGCCAGAGGAAAGTGGATTACGTTTGGCGGGGTAAAGAAAGCGATCCCCACTCCGCTGAAGACTTGTCGAGGGTGAGGGACAGTGGCGGTAAACTAAGTGTTTGGAGGAAATGCGATCAATCTGCCTCATAGAAATCCTTGTCGTCTTTCTCTTTCTGTGTGTCTTTCTCTCTCTATCTTCCTCTCGTTTTTTCTTGCCCGCTGGAAGTTTATTGATGCGTTTAACTTGAGACTCCCTTCCCACGTAGAGTAGTGAAGTGGTGTTCTTATTGGGACGGTAAATATTATCCTTACAAGTGAAGAAAGAGAGACCTGCTGAGAATTTCGAAAAGGAACGTTTGGAGTTTGGTTCAGTGATTCTGCTTATAAAAAGAAATGCGTCTATTTTATTTTGACTTTAGAACGAGTCAGAGGAAATATCAATGAGAGAGAGAGAGAGAGAGAGAGAGAGAGAGAGAGAGAGAGAGAGAGAGAGAGAGAGAGAGAGAGAGCAGAAGAAGCGAGTAAAAGAAAAGTATGTATATTGGATAAAAGCAAAGAGAACAAGATTTTGAGTAAGAAGAAGAAGAAGAGAGAGAGAGAGAGAGAGAGAGAGAGAGAGAGAGAGAGAGAGAGAGACCCTTTCCTCCGTTCGCCGTCGGTCCCGTGGGTGGCGCGGTGCGCTCGTTGGTCCGAGCTTGCTCGCTTGTACGCAGGGGGGCGCAGGCCCGGGACTTGTCATTCGACGCTGTCGCGCGAATCTGTTGTTGACCTCATCGGCTTTGCTTGGGCTCTCGGCTGGCGTGCCGCGTGTCTGGGCGGGCTTTGGGCGGGGGCCTCTCTCGGGGGGCTTCTTCTCGGGCTCGTCCGGCGCGGTGGCGCCTTCCGATCCTGCTCTGTCCGGAGTGGCCTAGCGCGCGTGCTGTCGGCAAGTACCATGAGCAGACATGTTGGGACCCGAAAGATGGTGAACTATGCCTGGCCAGGATGAAGCCAGAGGAAACTCTGGTGGAGGTCCGTAGCAATTCTGACGTGCAAATCGATTGTCAGAGCTGGGTATAGGGGCGAAAGACTAATCGAACCATCTAGTAGCTGGTTCCCTCCGAAGTTTCCCTCAGGATAGCTGGTACTCGTGGAAACGGAGGAGTTTCATCCGGTAAAGCGAATGATTAGAGGTCTTGGGGACGAAACGTCCTCAACCTATTCTCAAACTTTAAATGGGTGAGATGCCGAGCTTGCTTGAATGCTGAAGCTTCGGCGACTAATCTGAGTATCTAGTGGGCCATTTTTGGTAAGCAGAACTGTCGCTGTGGGATGAACCAAACGTCGAGTTAAGGGGCCTAAACGAATGCTCATCTAGACCCTATCGAAAGGCGTTGGTTGCTATAGACAGCAGGACGGTGGCCATGGAGGTTGGAATCCACTAAGGAGTGTGTAACAACTCACCTGCCGAAGCAACAAACCCTTAAAATGGTATGGCGCTCAAGCATTCTCCCAATACTCGACCGCCGGTGTTACTATAGGCCAAGCTTCCCTCTTAGCCCAGGTCTCCAAGCCCCGGCGAGTAGGAAAGGTCGCAGGGGTGAGCGCTGAAGGGATCCGGCGTGAGCCGGCCTGGAGCCGCCCCTGGTGCAGATCTTGGTGGTAGTAGCAAATAGTCGAGAGAGACTTCTCTTGAAGGCCGATGTGGAGAAGGGTTCCATGTGAACATCAGTTGGACATGGGTTAGTCGCTCCTAAGCCCAAGGCTAAAGCCTTATCCCACGTTTATTGTTTGTTTGTCCTCTCCACCATTAACCTCGCCCCAGCACGCGAGGACGACCACCACAGGACCATCTGGCTGTGGGACCGCGCCGACTGGGGAGCAGTGAGACGAGCCCTGAGGGAGACTTCCTGGGACGCAGTGCTCACTGGCGAGCCTCACCATGACGTTACCACTCTCACCACCATCCTCCAGGACTTACAGCAGCAACACGTGCCACACAGGACCTACCGAACGACCCCAAAGGACCAGCCCTGGTTTGGGTATCGTTGTCGCGTTGCTGCGGAACGAAAGTACTGCGCGTGGCAGCAATATAAGAGGCGGCCCACCCAGCGGAACAAGGCGATACACCGAGCTGCGAGCCAAGATATGACGCAAGTCGCGAAATGGGTCAAGGCAAGATGGGAAGAAAATAACAGGAGAATGTTGTCTTCCAACCAGCTGGATCCAAAGCGGTGGTGGAGTCTGGTGAAGGAGAAGCAGGGCGTCACCTCCCACGAATGTGTCCCGGCCCTCACTAAGCCTTGTGGGAACCTGGCTGTCACCAACCAGGAGAAAGCTGACTTGCTTGCACAAGTGTTCAGCGATAAAATGAAGACGCCAGAACCACCTTGCTCCTTCAAGGATTGAGAGCATGATAATCACGGAGGCTGCTGTTAGGAGGCACCTGAAGGGCGTCAACGTTAGGAAGGCTGCAGGTCCTGATAGTATAAGTCCTCACCTCCTCAAACAATGTGCTGATGAGCTCACCACGCCCCTCGTGTGTATCTTCCGCCAGTGCCTTGTGTCCAGGACGTGGCCGTCTCAGTGGAAAGAGGCGTGAGTTACACCCGTTCATAAGAAGAAGTCGAAGCCGAATAACTACCGCCCCATCTCCCTGCTCTCGGTGGTCAGCAAGATCTTCGAGAGGATTATTGGAGAGCAGGTGACGAGGTTCCTGGACGAGCACGACCTTCACTCACCCAGGCAGTTCGGCTTCAGGAAAGGACGCTCAACCTCAGATCTACTCCTTCTTCTCTCCAAATCCTGGCACGACGCCCTGGATGCTGGCCGCCCCTCGCTGGTGATTGCCCTGGACATCGCCGGCGCCTTTGACACTGTGTGGCATCGGGGATTAGTGGCCAAGCTGGAGCAGCTGGGCATCACCGGAGACCTGCTGCACCTGCTCTCCAACTACCTGACGGGCAGGAGTCTCCGCGTTGTTGTGAACGGCCACACCTCAGCCAGCTTTCCTGTAGAGGCCTCTGTTCCACAAGGGTCAGTCCTGGGGCCCATATTGTGGAACATTTACTTCAATGACCTCCTACATATTGTCCCCTCAGCCAGTGCGTACGCAGACGACTGCACCATCTCCTTGACTTACGAGAGGGGGGAGGAGCAGGCAGCAGTACAGACTGCCAACGCACTACTCTCCGACATCATGGCCTGGGGCGACCGGTGGGAAGTCAAGTTTGCCCCCGAAAAGACTCAGGCTATGGTGATATCCCGCTCTCATGAGGACACGCGTAGGTTGCGTGGAAGGCTGAGGATGGGCGACAACAGCATCCCTCTACAGGACAGTGTGAACATCCTTGGTGTGGAGGTGGACTCAAGGCTGCTCTTCGACCGTCACCTCGTAGATGTAGCTCAAAAAGCGTCGCAGAAGGTGACATTGTTGCGCCGTCTGAGACACCTCCTTGACACCGATGGGCTCCTAACCCTGTACAAGGCTCAGGTCAGGCCCATCATGGAGTACGCGCCGCTCACGTGGATGTCCAGCGCTCGAAGCCACCTCACCCTGCTAGATAAAGTGCAGAGGAAAGCAGAGCGCCTTATCAGTAACGCCAGACAGCAGCACCTTCCCCGACAACCGTGGCGGCAGCGACAACAACAACAGCAGCAGCAACAGCAGAGACAGGAGGACAGGCAGGTGCTGAGGGACACACTGGATCACCGCCGGAAAGTGGCGGCGCTGACAGTGCTGCATAAAGCGCAGATCCAGAATGTTCCTCACCTAGCGGACCTGAGAGCTACCTGGAGGAGATCTGAGCGAAATACGAGAACGGTATTGAGCAACGACCTCCTCCTCGAGGCACCAAGGTCTCGCTCCAGCACCCACAAACGGGCTTCTCTTCCGCCACTGTAGTGTGGTGGAATGCTTTCACTGCTGTGGTGGACGTGCGACGTCTGTCCACACAGCAGATGAAGAAGACCACACACAGATGGTTACACATCCAGCCTCATTATAATGTACATGCTTTAAGATAGTTGCA